>NC_092824.1:59325901-59569906 GCF_023375885.2 Dermacentor andersoni
CCTAGAAATAGTCGAGTAAACATTAACCACGAAAATAAATTACCAAAATGCTGCATACGGTGAAAGCTCCATAGTGCTAGAGCTTGGCACACAATGGTAAATGGCACACTACGGAGACGACACCAGGTATTGCGCCGCACCGCCGTGAATGAGTAGGCCTCATCGGGCACGACTTTGTGTATTCTCCATTGTGCCAAAATGTAGTAGTGCAGTAGGAAAGGCCAGAAATAACATCACAATAGCTCTTCACTAAGTCCGCGTCGGTGTATTAGCCTCCCAACCCAAACACGGTCGCCCAGCTGAAGTTCCACGCAGCCTTGTCGAAGAGTGTTGTGTCGACTGTCGATCATTCGCTTGTACCTGATGCGAAGGCGAGCAATCTTTCCAGCTCCTGGAGATAGTCCACGAGGTACAAATTAACTTCGTCGCTGACTTTTAGTAACATGACATAAAAAGACGTCGCATGACTGATTGATTGGTGGATTGAAGGAGATTTCCTTCCGCAAACAAACTTGAACGTCCTGAGCTCTCTTGTTCCTCGTACGGCCGTGTTTTAGGCGCTGGTTATCTACGGAACAATGCCATCCTTCTCCTCCTGCTAGACTCCCATACATTTCCAGCATGTCGGCAAGTGTTTTTATTCAGGAACTGAACAAGACTGCTTTGTATTCGGGATGCAGGTGGTTGTCCGGCAGTGGCTTGTGTGGCTGCCCGGCATGATCGCTTGTGTAAGCTCTTCGTGAAAGCCTTTCCTGCGTCCGTGATGAGCTACAAAAAGTTTGCGGGTCCTTGCAATGCGTAGCGGAGCGATACAAAGCTGCACGGCTGCGCCGTCTAGCGTCGCACAACGTTGTGTCGAGACTGCGCAGAGGGCGCATTGAGCGGAAGTGCCGGAAGCCTCCACACCACGCTGCGTGACGGTAGAAGGCGCAGCAATGCGGTTTTGCCGTTAAGGTCCCTAAATAAAACTGTCTTTGTTTTGAGTCGCTCCGCCACGCATTTGAGATCCCGCAAGCGTTTGAGGCCGACTGCTCCTCGTCGTCACAGAACGTTCTCTGGAAAAAAAAAAAAAAGAAAACAAGAAGTCCCACTTGGGCCGCATTAACCCGGGGCAGCATTTTCATTTCAGCTAAACGAGTGAAATAGGTAGTAGCCACAATTTACTTATTCCCAGATGTCAACGCCCGAAGCTCTTCGAAAGGATCATTGGGATATTTTAGGTGCTAAGCAGAACACAAGAAAGAAGATGGACGATGGATCTACAGACGAACTACAGGAGTGCTTCACGTACGATAACCGTGTATTCAACGAAGAATATAGCTCAAATTGTAGCCACAACCCTAAACTACTAACAATAAAGGTCCTCACATGGGATGTTATGGAAAGGACACCTCGCGAAAAAAAGCATCTTGCGTCGGCGTTCAATCCACTGAAACGTGATTTTCTTATTGCATAACATCGCCCCTATGTATAAACTTATAAAATGTATCGCTACCTTACGTCACGCAGCAGCCTTCAAGACTGAATGGCTCAACGGGAAAACGAGGACAAAGTTTCTCTGAATCCATAGCCCTGTGTGGAAATTTCCCTAATCTTAAGTATTCCACATTCCAGATTAAAATGGACTGCCATTTCATTAGTAGACCTGTCGCGGTAGCTTAGCGGCTATTGTGCTGCACTGCTCACAACGAGGGCGTTCGTTTGATACCCGGCCACGACGGGTGCATTTCAATGTCGCCGAAATACAAAACTCCCCTGTCGTTATTTCAAGGTGCACCCTAAAGAACCACAGATCGCCGAAATTACTTTCGAGTTCCCCACTACTGCGTGCTTCAAAATCAGATCGCCGTTTTGACACGTACAACCTCAGAACTTAATCGATCTCCTCTGTGTAGCGCGATGAGGTCGTAATTTACTGCACAAATTTCGCTGTCGAGAAGTCAGTACTCGCAAGATACTACGAACTTGATCATCGATTTCATTATTTTATCTATCTTGCACGGTATGTCGACGGCGAAGCAGCGTTTGATGAAGGAACCCTCCTTCTCAGTAGGCGAAATAGAAAAGTTGCGTCACATGACGGCCCGGCTGTTCCGATTGTAACTCAACGTAGGACGCGTTCATTTCATCCTCTGAGGGGCGGCTGTGCAATAACTCCTCAACGCGCGCTGGTATTCTGACACCCACTATCGCCCTTTTCCTTCTTATATAGTTCAGCATCATTTCTCGGCTTCTTGAATTCCGCGAAAGGGCACACTATGCGGAATTTGGCAGCTGTCCTCGCCCGCTTACTTGAAATAGACTCGCCACGTTCGTCTTCGAACCGGCACTAAGACAGCCCAGGCGACGCCTTGACGTGATACACAGTTGGCACTCGAAATACCTCGCGATCCTGATAGTTAGGTGCGAAAGATCGCCAGGGCGAACAGCAGGCACTGCTGAAATAGCGAGCACGTCGTATACTATTGTGATAAGAGGGCGTGTTGGTAGGCATCACGGGAGTGACGTCAGTACGCCAGATCCCGTCATCCCGTCGCCAAGCAGGCGCTTCTTGCTCGCGCGTTGTGAGGTGTAGCGTAGTATTTGAATCTTTGTGGAATTTTCCAGAGTTCGCTTGTATGTCGAGCTGTAAAGACGCTCCTGTCGCCGAGATAATATTGCTCTGCTTGTTATTTGACAGCCACTCAGCGGATCGTGCACTATGCCCGTGTGGTGTGTGAGCGTCTTGAGGCTATTTGCCAGAAGGCGCGGCAATGAGGCAGTGCCGTGGGACTTTTACGCCGTTGAGTTGCTGAGCTGATGAGGTCTGGACATGCGTCCCAATTTACCCGTGCGTATCTCATGGTCTTGATCGTTTTGCGGTTTCCGAAACAACTAAGGGTGAAGTTCGACATGCCTGCAAGAGAGTGCGTGTCGGATGCCATGGAAGGCGTGCTCGCGGGACCGAAGTGAGCGTTGTGTGGTTGGCAGCGAAAGGAAACCGAAGAAGGAACTCGATTATTGTGACTCCCGCGTCAGGCTTACGCACTAAGCAAGCATTAAAGGGTGAGTAGTGCACTCTCTCAACGATAATACATTTTTTTATGAGATATGGTTGGTGAACCTCCCTTGAAAAATAATGTTGCCTAAACAGTTTCGAACACAATTCTCCTGATACCGATGTGCTTCATCACAAAATAAAAGATGGAGAAGCAGAAAAAATACCTACATGGTTATATCGTTTTCCATCGTGCGCTGAGCAAGGGTAGCAGGAGAATAGCAAAGTTACAGGGACAGCTAGGGAATACGTATTTGCCGTGCTCGCGCCGGCTCGCTAAAAATATTACGCAGGTAAACGCACTCGCACATGCCAGTGTTTCTGAATATGTGCCAGTGTTTTCATTTGTCTACGAGTCAACAAGTATTGGGGACACTCTTCAAGTATCGTCTGCATGGATAATTGGCCCATCATTACAGTGCGCTGAAGAGGTTGCTGGTATACCTGAAAGAAAAAAAATCACTAGATGCTGAATAGGCGGTCAGTATCCTCTTTTGCATGTACTTTCTTGAGCAATTTGAGCGTGAACGCGTGAGCCCGTGGCAAATAGCCTCGAAACCGAGTTAGAGCGATACGCGGATGGCGCTGTCGAAAACGGAGGGGAAAGGGGGACGCTCATCCGCTAACTGTTGACACTTCCACCGCGCCGGCAATTGTCGAAAACGCCAGCCTACGACATTTCGCTTGCCGCCGATAGCCGATGAGACGGTTGCGTGTGCTCTAACCTACAGTGAGTCTTTTTTTTCTGTCATGTTTTTAATTATTTATTTTTTATTGAGAGCGCAACTCTTAGGCGCTCGTTCCTTAGCTAAGCGTAAGTTATTTTCGGATGTAACTCCATATGAGCTGATGTGTATCTTATGGAGCGCGCTCCAGGCAGACGGACACATTTCCTAGGCAAGAAGCTCTCGAACGTTTACGCTTAAAATAAGTGCTGCTATTGGCCACGTACGCTTCGGTGCGCAAAAGTATCAGTAGACGCAACATCAAACAGCTTTATCAATGTGCGCTGGCAATGCGAAATTCCGAAATTTGTATAAAGAGACGCATCGTGGGAGTGCCAACAGTTATTAGTACAGCGTCCGCATTTATTTTATTTTATTTATTTTATTTTATTTATACAATACTGCGGACAAGAAGTCCAAGCAGGGTGAGCAAAAAACAAAGATGATATACAAAGAAGAACAAGATGAAAAAAGACAGTAACACGTTTTTCACACAAATTGTTTGGTCGTAAGGTAGACGATTAAGAAAAATTTTAACCTGATTACAATACAACTATAATAATACATGAAATAACAAGATTAACACAAATTATATACAGCTCACGGGCGCTGGGGGTATGCTTCAGTTAGTTTATTCCAGTCATCTATTGTTTGTGGAAAAAAAGAGTACCGAAAAGTGTCAGTCCTTGCGAAAATAAGTGTTAGAGAATGAGGGTAGTGGTCCCGAGTGGGTCTGCTTGTCAAGGGGGATACGTATTTAGCGGTGTCTAAGGCAATCCAATGATTAATTAAGTTTGAAAGAAACTCTAGCCGACTTTTCTTTCTTCGAATTTGTAGTGGTTCAATGCCGTTCTCAGTTAGTAATGCAGTGGGGGAGTCAGTAGCCTTAAATTTACTGTAAATAAATCGTACTGCTTTTCTTTGAATTCTTTCTAGGTTCTTAATGTCAATTTTTGTGTGAGGGTCCCAAACTATGGAGGCATACTCAAGTTTTGGCCTAATTAAGGAAAAGTAAGAGAGTAGTTTAACACTAGACGGAGCAGACTTGAGTTTGTGGCGCAGAAGGCATAGTTTCCGGAAAGCGGCAGAGCAGATGCTATTTATGTGCAAGTTCCATGATAAGTCACTCGTTAATATCAAGCCTAAATATTTATAGCATGTTACTTTCAGTAAAGGTGATGCAGCTAAATTGTAAGTGTAGTCTAAGGGGACTTTTTTGCGCGTTATGGGGAGATAGACACAGTTAGTTGCATTAAGAAGCATTCCCCATTGCTCACACCATTTCAACACGTTGTCTAAGTTAGAGTTAAGATCATATTGGTCAGTAATGCAGGTAACTTCTCTAAACAAAACACAGTCATCAGCAAATAGACGAATCTGGACTGGAGTGTTAACGACATTGACAATATCATTAATATATATTAAAAAAAGTAGAGGGCCAAGTACGCTCCCCTGCGGAATGCCAGAAGTTACCGGAAGGCAGCCAGAGACCTGTTCTCCCACCTGAACGTATTGGTTGCGGTTGTACAGATAGGCTGAAATCCAGGAAATGAATAATTCTGGTATGCCAATCGTTCGAAGCTTAGTAATTAGTTTATCGTGTGGGACTGTATCGAATGCTTTGCTGTAATCTAGGAATATTACATCAATTTGACTGTCCGTGTCTAGACAAGCTGCAAAGGTGTGAACTATAGTAACTAATTGTGTTGTGGTAGAAAATCCCTTTCGAAATCCATGTTGATGATTTGATAAAACTGAGTTTTCTTCTAAGACATCGTGTAATTTGTGAGCTATTATGTGTTCGATAAGTTTACAACACGAAGATGTTAAGGAGATCGGGCGATAATTTTGTACCAATAGACGGTCGCCTTTCTTGAATATAGGCACAACTCGGCCTGACTTCCAGTCATCTGGCAATTCTGCTGATAGCAGAATTGCGGTGAAATTGCACTAGAATTGCACTTTGTTTCCGACGGCGGCCGCCACGTGTCGCCCTTGGAAGGGTTCGATGCCATGTAACACGCGCTCCTGTGTTCCCGCTCATATTGCTCACGATAGTACATAGTTTGCAGCACTATCAATCCTGCAGGCGGAGGACTGTAATACACTTTGTCGGTACTTCATTTATAGTCACAACAAGCGCATATAATGTGATTCAAGCAGCAGAACTCTGGCAGCCAGGATAAGTTGCGGCACGGTAACTCAATTGAGTCCTACGATGGCGTGTGTGTGATTACAATACTCATGTCGTGCAACGGGACAATCCCAGAGTTCCATTCTGCAAAACGTTTTATTCGCTTTGTGTCCCGCTTGCATCCTAGTTTAACGTATGACGCAGTGTTTCTTACGGTTGCAGTACGTACTTGCTGAATTTTCATCACAAATGCTCACCAACTCGCCAAATTCCTTTTCTTAAAGCAAAACCTTCGCGTAAACCTTAAAGGCTGCCATGGCCTATACGTCATGTGCAGCGCCTAGGGGGCGCCACTGAAAGACGCGTAGCGGCGGCCATTGGAACCGTAGGTGGACCTCGTGCAGGAGACACCTGCTTCCACTGCAGCGATGACTGAAGTGAGTGCGTGCGATTTTCCACTTGTGCGCTTCCCAGATAGTTACTTCTGCGACGTCAGTGTGCGAAAGGAAATCGCACTGTACAATAGTGGACATGTGTGCTATTTCACGGCTGTCTGGGACGACATTGTCTCCTTACGCGCCAAGTGCTTGCCGCAGATGAGCTTGCCTAATAAATGGAGCGCATCGCAAGTATGCCGCTTTCATTATAATGCCCCTGCCGCTAATGGCTTTATTTCTTGGCCCGTGAACCAAGGTTCTTTATGCACACACTTGCTTCGTTTACAGGCCGTGTTCTTTTATAGCAGGTTGAGGGAGCACTGTCACGTCTGCGAATGGTTTGTACAGGTGCGGTCACGTAAGAAGGCAGCGACGGTAAAGCTTCCAAACCAGCACGATGGACTTGAGAAATAATAATAATAATAATAATAATAATAATAATAATAATAATAATAGTAATAATAATTTATTGCGCCAAGTATTAAAAAAATGTACAAACATCCGGCCTGCCAAAGCCTCATTGGGCTTGAGTGGCAGGGCCCGACAGCTGGCACATGTATGATTCCGACAATCATTAGGGGTGGTTTGTTTTTATGCTTGCGTCTTACCACTGTCTGCACAGCAGGGATTTCGCTGGTTCCATTGTTATACAAGCAGAGCGTTTCGATGATTTCGCGGGAGTACGCGAGTAAGATACCGGAAGACGCCAAAGCTGAAAATTTGCCTACCGAATCAGTCAAGAGCATATTGCTTTTATGTCTTATGTTCTTCTTTAGCGTTGCCACCATTTTTACTAGTATCACCCTGGCACCCAAACGCAGAATTAAACCGTTTGTTGTATCGCCTGTTGTAGTGCCCCGAGTCTGAATAGCCAACGCAGCGGTTCTTTTATTAATTAAGTGTGTGTTGACACAATATGAAGTTTTAAAGCACATACAAAGCATTCAAAACGACGTTGAATGCCCTGTCAAAAGTCTTTAATTCTCGCATACGCAAGTTTGTACAGTCAACATGCACATAGCTTAGGCAAGCGTACAACGAACGTTATGCGCCGCAGGTCGCATTTCAGTACCATCAATAGGTAGAGCAACAGCCAATTCCGTGCAACGCATCGGTGATTACATGACGTTTTATTGCGATAGCAATTATCTGGACATTCCAGGCGCATTTCTGCCGTCGGCGTCGTCGTGAGGTTCCGTATGAGTGAAAGCTTGTGAGGGTGAGCCGGCGAACGCGGTTATATCTCCCGTGCGCGAGCGAGGAAGGCGCCCCGGTCGCGTGCCCTCTCCTGTCATCCGCGAGGCCGGGAGGTTCAGGCGAGGGAGGGGCGTTCTGCTCCATAGAGTTTCTCACTACATTACCTAGAGGGAAATCTGGCGCTGCTGCGCTGTGGTATGCATGGGAATGCCGGTATATTGTGACTTCGGATTGGCATCGTTCTCGGAGAGGCAGGACACCTTGAAGACGCGCTTGGCAAGCAACGTTCCGTCTGTCGCAATGATTCATTTTCTACTAAAACAGCACGTGAAAAGCTGTTTCGGTTTTATTATTACGCAAAAACATGTTTTGTTTAACTATGAGAACTTGTTAATGCGTGTACGATTATATGTTACGTAAAAGGTATCAGCGGGCCGCTAAAGTTGGAGAACGGACGACAAGGTTCGCGCTCGCTTTGAAACAGTTTGTCGTCTGTTCTTGCTTTTTTTCGATTGGTCATGCATTGTAGGTGAGTAAACATGTAATATGCGTGAATGGAAACGTTTTATTAAGATTTTACTTTGAGAACGCGTTATATGTATAGCCATATCCACGTTTTAGACGAAGCCTCTTACAACACCAGCCAACACGAGCCTCGCAGACACATATACCCTCATTCCCATGACGGCACGGTGCCCCCTTAAGAAACCCCATAGACGGTGGCGCCAGATTTCCCTCTAGGTGTTATAGTGAGAAGCTCTATGTTCTGCTCCGGCGCCTGCTCGGGTGCCTCGATGTCCTCCTCACCCGCCGTTCCGTACAGAGTGGATACAACCGCGGCGTCTCCTACGGCGCTTTCCACGCAAATCGTGAAAGCCGTAGTAGACGCCTTTCGCGAACGCCGTAGGCACGCGTTGCCGGCGCTCGTGGGTCTTGAAAGCGATTTGTGACGTGACGAAAGTGTGCGCATGCGCGGACCTCACTTCAAAGCGATCTGCGTTGTTAGCAGAGAGCGCGTAGTGCCGATAGCTGTGTAAGCGATGTGCTTTCGATGTTCCGTTCGTGTTGAAGCGAGAGATGCATGAAGGTACATTTGCCTGCTGCTGTCGCGATTCCTCACTTCAGAATTCTGAGAGCGAGCTTCCACGCTTATCGAGCTAGACGTGTTCATTGAGCTAGATGTGTTCATCTTTGCGTCTGCGCACGTGAGGCTGCGCTGGTTAATTTAGTTAAAACACTTTGGCGGGCTAGTTGGTTTGAATCCATCATAGAATGTGCAAGCGCGACTGAACAAGGACGTAGAAAGAAGCAGACACACAAAGACAGCGCTGTCTGTGTGCCTCTGTGTTTCTTTTTCTACGTCCTCGTTGAGTCACGCTTACACATTCTATCATTGTTAATTTAGTTAGTAAGCGAATGTTTACAAGTTTACAGTGTCGATAAATATACTGTTCTTACTTCGTAGAGCTATTTACTAATCTGCTATCGCAACCAGTAGTGCTTCGCCTTTAGGGCGGAACTGCAAATGTTTTGCGACCTAACGCGTACATAAAGGGTAATGTTTCGACGGTGGTTGTCGTAGCGGCTGGTGACCATTATTTTATTTTACTTTCTATTATCACTAAACGGTACGTCTTTTTTTTTTCAAGACAACTTAGATAAAAGGGTAATGGTACATCTACAACTGTATTGCAACCTCATCTTCTTTGTTTTGCGAAGTGAGAAATTAAAAAAAATATCGTTAAGTAACTTACGTAGTTACCTTGAGACACTATGTAGGTTATAAAAAGTCGTACCTCATGGCTCTGCCGTGGTGATTGGCTCCAAAGAGAAGTCGATGCGGTATGTGAGCTCTTGCAGATGTTCTTCTGTTAACGGTTCGTAAACGCAGCACACAGATTATGCAACATTTTCCTTTGCAAGTACTGCAGCGAGTCTTTGAAATAACCTTCCTAAATACATCACTTCATCCATTCAGTAGTTTTCAACCCCGTTGCAGCGGTATTTCCTGTACATTTCTTAAACTTACAAAAAGTTCATTCTACCTTGTGTATTGTTTAACGTTCTGCCTTATTTTTTAATGTATGCACCCATCTATAGGATATTGTTACACGGATATAAATCACACTATCTATAATAGGGACCCTTTTATCAACTTTGAGTCATGGTGTTCCAACTGTATAAATATAATACACTCTATTCTGTCTTATTATGCATGATAAACTGATTGAAACTGAAATCTACAACTGTTATTAGTAGAAAACGCCGACAGAGCTATTTAAGACTGCTTACGTGCGGGAATGCGAAAGCATTTAGTACTTTTGCTGAAATGTTTTACAACGCAGCTCTTAAGCCCCAACCACTGGCACGCGCCGAAAGCTTCGGCGCGCGCTGGCAAGCGAATGCGTCGCTTCGCTTCGGCTGGAGGGAAAGGGCGCGCAACCACTGGAGAAAAGCTCCGACGCGCGCCGAAGCTCGCTCCTCGGCTGCGGCGCACTGTTGCTGGACTACTCCGTCTTCATCCGTCAAAGTCCGGCCTAAAACAGCTTGCTGTAAACTAAGCTCGAAACAATAAGTTATTGATCTGTATGTGCTTTTAGATATTAAAAACACGTTTGAATAATGAATATACACCTGCCGCAACAGTTTGTTTTTATTTTTGAAGTAACAATAGTGTATAAAATATCGACATCAGCGCTCGCGCGTCGTCTGTCTGCAAGATCGCTTTGCAAACACCTGCACGACGATGCCATATATCAAAAACTGTTGCACCATTTCATTTTTTGGTAGCTTATTGCACAGCCAACTATGTAAGAATTAGGCGTGCAATGTGTAACTGAAAAAAATCTGTGTTGGAAATATTGCCACGTAGTAGTGACGGTAAATGAATAGTGCCGGCTCAATCGCAACGATAGCGGCGAGCAATGTCGGCAATCGTAGAAAATCTCATCTGCGGGTCAAGCGCGTCGGTTTGCATACGGCAGTCGTCGAAAGTTACAGCCTATTCGCTGGTGTCCGCGTGCCTTCCAGAAACTACAACACAATTCGTGTCGCGTATGCAATCAGATTAGCAAGGTTCGTCGACAACAGACAGAACCATCGATAACATTCGCGAAACTTCCGATACGTTCAGGAGCATCCTGCACCGAGCGATAACGTTTAACATTTTTTAGCCGGTGAAATACGGTAACCGGATACAGATAAAGCATCCGTGTCAATATAATTATGCTTGTTGGTGCATGAGAGAAACGTGAACAAGTGGGTTCTGAGAAAATCAGCAAAACAGAATTGAAACCCCTGTAGCATTCAAAAAAAAAAAAAAAAACTAGAATAGCTAAAATGTATGCAATTCGTATCTTGTCTCCCCCCAATTCTTGATTCTGCCAAATCTAGCCAATGGAGCACCTCTATTATTCTAGGTTGTTTTGACGCATCAACACCCCATCCGGAGGCCTTCACATTGAGTGTATTGCTACAAAACATTTTCACAGTGTATGGGCCATGTTCTATTGTAACTGGTTTCCACATATCAAGTTTGCCTTTCTTTACATTAATCAAATGACATACCGTCAGATAATACAAGCTTGAGAATTAGAGGGTTTTAATAGGAGTCTTTCGTTGCCCTTTGCCAAGTCGTACTATTGAAGCACTTATTCGAATGTATGGGAGCAGCTCATTTGCATAATATAAGAAATATATAAACAGGTTATTTTCACAATTTATACACTTCGTCACCACAAAAAGAAAAATTGCAGTTTATTGTTTTCAGCCTGCTATGATGTTTTGACTGAGAAAGATATATTCAATTTGTTCTGCGAGGCCCGCAATAATTGCTGTGGCATATTATTTTATTGCACAACACTGCATACAGTAGCCAGCCATTATTAAAACTCAGAAGAAATAAATAGCACAATGCATATGATCAGGCACATAGCATATTATTGCACTTTCTTAATTCATGCCAGAACGACGACCACAGGCGTCCTTCTCCAACAGGGTCAGGATCCATCGTGCCTCCTTACCATCGGGCTTCACACCCTCCGCACGTTCAACCTCAGCTCTGTGGTGTTTAAAGCAACCTCAAGTGCGTCTTACGGTTCCAGGGATAAGAAAGAAGACCGTCCTGCCTACCTTGGCCTTGAAGCAAGCAGCTCTGGATTGTTTGCACACTTTCTACTTTGATCGAGTCCACATATATACGGATGGTTCTTCCACTCAGACCAGCTCCACCAGCGCAGTGGTTATACCATCACGATCGCTAAGCATCCAATACAAGATTTCTCACTTGACAACATCGACCGGTTCGGAGCTTGTTGCCCTCCGAGGTGCCGTTGATTATATTAATAACCAACCGGCTAATCGGTGGGAAATATTCTGCGATTCAAAGGCGGCCTTATAATGTCTTCTGTCATCTCTCCGTCGCGGGTCATGTGAACAACTCGTGTCGGAGATACGAGAAATGCACCATCACATGATCATGAAAGGACACGACGTCGCGTTTCAGTGGCTGCCTGGTCATCGCGGTATCTCCGGCAACGACCTCGCTGACGAAGCTGCTACGAAAGCCCACGAAGGAGCAACCCTTATTTCTGTACCTTTATCGCAGACTGACACAGCCCAACACTTAGGCAAGCTAGCACACTCTTTTGACATTGGAAAAGTGGCACACACCTGGATTCACTCTACATCGATTGCATTCCCTCGATCCCTCTATGCAACTGCGGCTGTTACCAGGTCTTCTGCGAAATGAGAAAACAGTGCTGTGCCGCTTACGTTTGGGCGTCGCATTCACCAGTGCCTATGCATTTTTGATTAGAATGGCTGATAGCGCCGAGTGCAATGCCTGCGGTGTCGAGGAAACCATAGAACACCTAATGTGCTACTGCCCATCTTTTGAAGATGAAAGGCAAGACCTCTGCAGAGCTCTCAATCAGCTAGATGGAAAGCCGTTCACCTTGAACAAGATCTTGGGACCATGGCCTCGCATATCGCAGCTACAAAAGGCCACAAAAGCGCTGCTGTGATATTTGAAAGATACCGGATTGAGTCAGCGTCTGTGATCCAGACTGAGTGACCGACTGATATCCCCAGTGGACTTTCTCTTCTTTTAATCTTTCCGTCCCCCTTTCCCTTTCCCCAGTGTAGGGTAGCCAACCGGGCTCAGTCCTGGTTAACCTCCCTACCTTTCATTTATCATTTTCTCTCTCTTCTTAATTCATGCCCTTTTTTTAATTGCACGAAAGCTACTACACTAAAATAGTATACTAGTACATACTTAAAAAGCACAATTTTATACTACGATAATAGTCAATCATTCAAATTTTTATTGTAGTGCCCAAGAACAGCTAGAGAGCCTTTGTACTGGTGCACTTAACGAGCACTAACTATGTGAGACAAAATGTAGAGAAAACATGAATGCAGTAGACAAAAAAATGGAAGATAGAGAAACAAATAGGGAAAAAAGGAAACACGAAAAAGTAAAAGGGAGTTAATCCTACGTGATTATTTACAGATACACAAAACACAGGAAATGAACTCTGAAGTATGTTTTGGAGTCGAGTCTTATTAGCACAATCTTGTAACAAGCCCAGGCAACGAATGTGGAATGATACCTGGTATACTGTTGCGGCACAAACAAATGCATATGATCAAGAAGCTTTAAGAAATGTGTAATGTCATGGACCACCTTATACAGGAACAAAAGGTGCAGGAACAAAGGCTCAACTGTGGTCGCCAGAATGGCAAAAGTGGTGCTTGAAGATAGACATCAATTTATTCTGGATGCGTTCAATGAGGTCAGAATTAGATTTGCTCATTGCACCCCCCTCCTACAGAGGCATACTCTAGTAGTTGGAGGCACACAGCAGAATTTCAGAAACACAACAGGTGAGTGGAAATCATGCAATATACGGCATGCAATTCCAAGAGCGTGAAGGACATCTTGTGTAATTATCTATGTGAAGAGAAGCTTAGCATTTTGTCGAAGTACACACCAAGATCTTTCATTTCATCGACCCTAAGGAGTGGAGCATCACGTAGGGTGTATCAAAATTTCACATGGTGCGTTTTGTGCATATAACTTAATGCCATAGTGTTGGAAGCATTTAAGAGTACTTATTGTTTCTGCACCAGTTCGAGAGTGAAAAAATGTCTTTTTGGAAGTCGATGCAGTAGTGAACACTGTTGACAGTCTGAAAGTCTGAAATGTCGGCACACAAAGTCATGCTGTTAATTTATTAAAATGCTCTTAGCACTAACAGAAAGCGAGGAATCCCATATCGATTCAAACACCTGATGCACTGAAGAGGATAGATATAGGTCGGCAGTTAGTAACTGCACATCTAGCACCTGATTTGTGCATGGGCAATGTTCATGCTACCTTCCGAGTGCTAGAAAAGGTACTAGACTTTAGGGAACTATTGAAGATGCTTGTGAGAACGAGGAACAAGTATGCTTCCATACATCTTAACCCTTTCAGACACCACTTTATCCCGTTGATTGAAAAGTTGCTTTCACCACATCTCTTGCATCCTCAGAATCGTAGAAAGTGTACAGCCGCAGCAAATATTAAGAATGTTTAATAGTTTAGCGAGTTTTGTCAAGTTTACAAAATTTCGACTCCATGCGAAAACTCACTACAGGAACACAAAATATGAAAACATGTACTATTTCGTGTTTTGAAAAGCTTGAAAAGCACTTATCCAGCCACTTGACAATTATGCCTGGTGCACGACATTGTAAAAAACAATGAAAGAAGTGAACCCGCTACATACAACATACTGACACAGAGTAACAACACCCAGCCGTCCACCTTCTCACTCATTTTGTTAAAACATTCTGCACATTATTCAAAATTGCAGCACAGTTCCAATAATAAGTGTTTCAAGATGTATGAAACACATTTTAAATACCATTACTTTCATCAGTGCTTTTGCTATTGATGCACGCTCCTGCTGTGCCCAATTGTGTAGACAGCGTCTCAAAGGGTTAAGCTCTGTGGAGGAAATACCACCAACACCACAAGAAAGGGAAAGTTTAAGGCAAAGTTTAAGGCACTTCATATACTTGGAAACGAGGTTTTCATTGACTGTTAGCATACACTGCGCCAGACTGAGAAGGAAGGTTACTTGAAGCATATTTCACGCCATATAGCAAACAGAAATGTTCTGCAAAGGCATCAGCAGTGTTCGAGACAACACCACTATTTTCATGAAGAAGACGTACATCTTTGGCACTCCTTTTAGAAGAGAGAGCCCACAAAGCTCCAGAAATATTTTGAATTATGTGTCACGCTGGCTTCAACACAATCAATGTGGTCAAAGTAATGATTCTAATAATAATAATAATAATAATCTTAGTGGTAACTTGGCACACTAGACTACAAAGAAGGCTGATGCCTGTATGTTAGAGAATCTGATAACCAGCCATCTAAAGCAGGAATTTGCAGGATGCAGAAGACACTTCCTTCCCCTCCACGTGCACACACACTTGCTCAATAACACAGCACAGCACACACGCACACACTCGACAGGTGCACAACACACAGGAGTGCCAATGAAGTCTGGTTCCAAGGAAGGAGAATCCAAATCGCCAGGGGGGTGGAGAGAAAGCTCTGCATGCCAGATATAATCATGAGTTGTGGTGTCGGGCCATACAGGCGTGATGAGGGCTCAGGCTGTGCTGACCACTTGTTCAGACGAAGTGAAAAAAGATTAGTGCTGTTTAGAGAGACGTCAAACACCCTGCAGTATAGACTAGTGCAATGTTGCGTTGGTATTGCAGGGTGTGCTACTTGAGGGGTTTGAGGCAATCCTCGAAGGCTGGCATGAGCTTGTGACAACCGAAAAGACGGGAGTAAAGGGTGCGTATTGTCCGGCACAAAACAAGCTGAAGTTTTGTAGCCTCGCGAGTTTGGTACGGGAACTATACTGATGAGCAGTACTCAAGTCGTGACAGAATGATAGAAGTGTAGAGTGCTCGGAAAACCTTAGGTCATCAGGGAAGGGACACACGGGACACAAACCCAAGAAAGGGCCGGTGCTTACATACAGTGCTGGTGACATATGTGGAAAATTTGAGAGAACAGCTAAATGCTACACCCAGAATGAGAAGGGCCCGAACAGTCTTTATAGAAGTGCCTCCAAGGAAGAAGGTTGGACGTGCAGCAGTTTCGTTGTGGCTGATACGCATGGCAGCACTTTTTACGGTGCTACTACAAAATTTGATATTGTAGGCCCAGTCGTTCACCTTTACGGAATGTATTTATTGTAAGCACATATGCTGTTCATCGGCATATTGTTGTTGTGGAAGCGTTAACTTGTTAATCAAACACATTCTGGGCAGATGCATTGGTAACTTGGTTTTGAGTACATCTTTGTCCTGACTACAATTTATAGTATCGCAGCAAGAAACATTTTAGTAGAGGCTGAAGGGATTCCAGCAGTTTAAGCATACTGACTGCACAAAACACTGATAACACCTTTTCACCTTCCCCACAATGCACTCACACCATCTACACTTTCCATAAGCAAAAAGTGAGATAAAAATTCAATTACAGTATCATTGACTCAGTACTTGCTGCTTCTGAAGCGGGCATCGAAGCAATCATGGTATACGCTGCTACATGCATAGGTCTTGCATGATGCAGGTCCTGCTATGCACTGCACACAGGGCACACGTTGCAAACAGATAATTTCTTTTTGCAGTGCTCAACTATAACGACACACTGACTCAAATATGACTGCGTTGCCACGTATGCTTCAGTGCGTCAGTGTTCTTGATTGCTACACGAGCGATTTATCCCCAACTAGCCCAAAAGACGGTCGCACTTGAAAGAAGTGAGTGAAGGAGTACAGTGAACTTGTACTGAACTGGATTCACATGCCGAATAAAAGAGCGCAATGTCATCTGAAACAGGCGGCACGGCTGATTATGTAAGTACTTCCAATAGTTCGGCTACTAGTGTAGTTCGCTTTCGGGAGTTATCTTTACCACTGGAAACAGCGCAGAGCTTGCCCGTTAAACTTGAGTCAACCGACACCACACGAAACACGCCGCGGTTGACCAACCCAACTTCCACACGGTTCATTCACCACATCACAGGTCACACGAAGTCAAGAGTGCCATATTTTAAATCACTGCAGCACCAAACGGACCTGAAAATTCATTTCCTTCGACAGATTTCTCAGGTGAGTTCGTTCACTCGCCAGTTACGAACTCGATGGACGCGCTAGGCCTACGCGTAACGTAAACAACATCGGCGATAGGCGAGTGTTGATTATCCAGACTTCGGAGCTCGTAAACGTGTTTCCATTCGTTTTGAGCACAACAAAATGCACATACAACAAGCACAGACGTTGCGGCAATCGTGATTCGGTTGGCTGTTTTAGCAGACGATCGTACCGAGCCCGGCGGAACCCAGTGGGCAGGTTGGATTAGTCGGCGTCGTTCGAAGTCGCTTCGGATCCACGTCGCACTGCCACAACCTACGGTCGTCGGTCGGTTGATCGTGTCGTTGTCGGCCTACTTTTACAACACTGTCTTTCAGGAACACTGTCGCGCGCGTCGTGCGTCCAAAACACTCGGACGATCGTTGGTGCCGGCGTCTCCGCACGGTCGGCCATTACAGTCCTAGCAGCCAGAGGCTCCGCAGCCTCCGATTGGTTGACGCCTGCGAGGCGTCGCAGCCTCCCATTGGTGCACGCCGGCGCAGCTTCGCCGCGCGCCGGCAAACTTCTAGCATCGGCAGTAGACGTAATCGCTGCGCGACGTTCCGCTTCAGCGAGTTCCCGACCGACGCTTTGACGCATTTGACCCTTCGGCGCGCGCCGAAGCTTTCCAGCGCGTGCCAGTGGTTGGGGCATTAGGCGCCAGTTCCTGCGGCGAGCTCCAGCGTCGGGCGTCCTGCTGCGTAACCGACCCAACAAGCACAGCGAATGATGAGAGCGAAAGCGGAGAGCAGTGTGGGGGGGGGGGGGGAGAGGGGGTGAGCTGGTTGAAAAAACGGTGAGAGCGAAGAGAGTATGGAGTGGAAAGTGGAGGAGGAGGGTATGGTGAAAGCGAGAGAAAAGCGTAGTGCCCTGCAGCAGCACGCGCACAAGGGGGTTTGCAGTGACGATGGCTATGTCATGGCGCCAGAGAGAGGGAGAGAGACACAAAAGGATGCATAACCAGAAGCAGTTTCAGTTGACTAACCTGCACGGGCCGAAGGGTGAAGGGGGATAAAAAGGCAGAGAGAGCGGAAGGGCGAGATAGAGAGAAATAGAGACGAACACGAACAAACCGCTTAAGGTGCAGAGCGGTAGGGGGTGGCGTTCTTAAAGTCTATTGTGAAGCCCTGCAGACCGCAGGAACCTTAACGCGAGTAAGGCCTTCAGCGCGGATGTTCTGTGAAGGTACTGACGTAAAGATTTGAGTTCTGATAGTGGACGATTGTCTGACTGTTCCAATACTCTGCACAGCAAAGTAGCACACGTCGTCTGTATGGAAACAAAGTGCTGCATGAGCGGAGGTCTGCCTGCGGCTGCTGTGAATCGTTCCCACGAGTCACCCTACGCGCGTCCTCTCGCGATCTATCGATTTGAGGGGCAGTGCCGGCACACTTTGCCCCGTTTGCAACGTGCCGCACGAGGCAGATTGTATGCGCTAGTCAATAGACGTCCGCACGTCAAGTTTCCTCCTAGTGTCCCTGTAATGCTCCCGCAGGGCGCATAGGTCCGCTGTTATGTTCCAGTCTGCAGTGAAGCAACTCGTCGAGCGCACATGAGGCAAATGCCACATGGTGTTCCCATTGCTTTTTTGTGTGGTAGTCGCGAGCAACATGCGGTAATTACTATTAAGGGCTCAGCAAGATGACACTTTTTAATGCAGGCTACGCTGGGACGATTTGCGCCGCCGGAGGGGTAGGGACCCCGCGAAATTTTTAGTTTTATGTACCTATATATACTCACATATAAAAACACACGCACGAACATACATATAAGGAGTAGGACCGCCCTCGATCCCTCGCAATGAAAACCTGACATGCCCGTGGCTCGAACAGCTCAAAGGTTCGCGCGCGAATGCACGTGACCTTGCAACAAAAAGTGGTGCAATGTTTTTCAGCGTGCATATGAAGTTTTCTCGCGGAGGCCGGAAGGCAAGAAATTTTTTAAAGGGAGTTTAGAGAAAACTTCGCACACGTGCGGTGGATAATTATGTGGGCACATTTTGGCTGCAGAAACCAGACGAATAATGATCGTGGTCAAAAGAACTATGGTGCTTACAGTTATGTCAGTGACCGGTAACCGTGACCGTCATTCACAGCTGCTGAACGTTTTCGATATATGCGGTAAAGACATCAGTTTTAAACGCATTTCTAATGTTCACATGCGCACATTTTATGCAAAGGTTATCTTTACGATGCATACCGCAAACTTAACAGCCGCCTGGTGGAAGCAAATCTGCCAGTGAAAAAGGATTCAAGATGCACGAGCTTCTAGATCAAATTTATTTCGTGCAAGGGAACGGATGAGCAATGGCTGGTGGCAGCAGATGATGAGTGCTGATTCTTGGAGCCTTTGGGGCAGAATTCAAAGCCACTGGAAAGGCAACAAGTTAGTAGGAGTAATAGCAGGTCATTTTTATTTCACTGATCACATAAGACGGCAAACTTGCAATGTAATTATTCACACATTGTAGATTGTAATATGGCAACACATTTTTCTTTACCTCTTCATACTACTCAGGTTAATTTACTAGAACAAAGCGCTTATTAAACGTACAAAAATAATTCCACATTCCTCAGGTCGACTACGGCTGATTGAACAAGCCACATATTGCGGGTGGTAAAGACTGAAGTTATTACAGCTGTTTCAACAGTGGGAGCGCACGATATTTTCGCTTGCTACAAAACAATGAACACGAGTAGATTATAAGACCTTCCATGTAATATTAGAACGCCGCCCCCCCCCCCCCCCCCCAAAAGAAACAGTAGAGAAAAGCGAGGATGCAGCGGGCAAATCGTATCTGCTAGTATTTACAATGTTTTGAACACGCGGTTATAGATCCCCATAGTGAGAACAATCATACAAGCGACATAGCGAATTAGGCGAGTTGATAAGTTAACATCCTTGGCGTATATGTGCAGCCGAAACACTCTAAAAACAAAGAGACTTCAGGCCAATCACTTTGAGGGAGTATCTGCTTGTCCGATATTTCACTTTCTTTTCGAGAGTAGATCAACCCACTTTGAGAGAGAGTAGGCCAACTCTTCCTGACAGAGTTTTGTTATTCCACTGTAAGGGAGTGTTAGTACTCTTCCGGAGTGCTCACCCCATAGGGGTAATAGCACTCCCCCAGACCGACTGTTTCTACTCCTCCAAACCGAGTACTTCTACCCCTCCAAGCCGAGTTTTTCTACTCCCTAAGGGCTTGCACTCCTTTAGAACAGCGTGCTAGCACTCTTCCCAATATTTTGAAAGCACGATCTAGATCCATGGTCACGTTTGAAGGGAATCGCAATACTTACATGTGGGGAACATTTGATTCCTTCATAAGCAGCGCCTGCACTTATGCTTGGGGAATGGGATGTAATCTGTAGTCGCCGAGTTACTCAACTGGAACATTTTTCTCTTAAAAGGTCAAAATCTTTATTGATCAGTCACAAGACAAACTGAATAATAATTTGAGAGGCATACTGACAAACACCTAAAATTAGATTACAATTATGCCTATGACTAGAACACATCTTGTAATAAAACATAAGTATATTTTCTAACGTTTCATCAGTATCGCAGTGTAGAAATGTCCTTTAATTTCAACTGACTCCTTCTTTCCAAAAATAAAGTATGCAATAGAAAGTTAACCATACCACAAACGTGTGCAAACTCACAAATTATTGACACTATGATCGAAGAGAAATATGCGCCACATTACTGGCCAGCAAACGAATTTCTGGCACAAAACGCGTGTACTTATATGGCAGATGTTACCAGTTGAGCTGCTAAGCATGCGGCTGGTAATGTAGATAAATTGTGCAAGAAACTTTTGTGTGTACCGTATTCTAAGACAGCAGCTCATTCGATAACGTCCTGTACAGCGTATGGATGTTCCTGACCGAGAGTACAGTGCATTTAGAAATGTGTTGTATATTCTCATGTGAGGTTGCACGTCTAGCTAGCTTTGCTTATATTTCACATAAAGTTATTCATGTATGGGCTGCACCCCATTGTTTCTAAGTGTGTCTTGTCCTGCTTCTGCAGAAATATCCTGCCCGGTCTCAAACCGGTACAGATGCATATTATATTTCTTATTCGGTTGGCCTCCTCACGAAAGTAGTTTCCTGGTGCTGTTTAGATTCATCCGTTACACTTTCTCAGAAATAAATAAAATTAAATTTGCAAAGTTATCTAGTGTGCAGTAAACGAGTATAAAGCTGCAAGGAGCACTGGCGTCAAAATCTTGCTCATAAAATACTTTGTAATATATGGTAGCTTTGCATTCCCATTACGGTAAGAATGCTATACTTCTTAGGAGCAGCTTGCATAATCGCATGATCAATCATTGTGACTCGTTGAATATGCAATCTAACTAAAGTATAGCATGGATTCAGATGTGAACCAAAAATCAGATGAGATGAATATGATGCACCAAAGGCGACATCAGCGTAAGTACTGGCAGGGAAGTTCACAAAGAAGCAAAACATAAATTGAGAATAGCACCATCCTGTTTCACATATCCCTTCCATGCGCGTGGATTTCGCATGCGACTATGCATATACTTGCACAATGAAACAACTACTTGAAAGCAAAGCTTGTTTTCCTACTGAAGTGGATAAGATGCACTAAAGTAAGAAAAATTATCGCACTTCACAGTATCTTTGTCTCAAAACAAAAACATATGTGTGTGGCAAGATTAATACATCGCCTCACTGTGCACTCTATCTCAAGTCGAGTAATTTATCATGTGGAAAAATGGTTTAATTTCATTTTGCCTTATAAAAGTTATGTCGACAGAAGCCATGAAATTAAGGGGCTTATGCTTAACACTATATGTTCATATCCTCCAATTGATGAGCAAGTGTTCTACTTAGATGCTCTCAGTTATTTGCATTGAACACATCTCTACCTCCACTAGCATACTTAGTTGGCAAGCGGATTGAGTCACCCTAATCAAAATATCAAGTATCTGCCAGAAGCTTTCACGTGACTATTTCTCAGGAGAAACCACAATTATACATTTTTAAAATAATTTTCTCTTCCAAGTGACTCTCTCCCTTCTAGTACATAAGGCGTGCACCGCAGTATACACAGTTGAAGGCCTTAATTGCTCCTTGCTTTCGATTCGGGAGGCATGAGTGGTTCTAAAAACAGGTCTCGTGAGCATGAACATAAACGATGACTTCGTAAACATTGGGTTCTCTTTCCCTAATGATTCACCTTTCTGGAACCTAAAAGTAAGCCATACTTCTAAAAGGTATACAAAATAGGTAAGAGGGAAGACATAAACATCTGTCTGCTACATGTCAGCACTTAAAATACCGAATCGAAGTGGTTTGTTCTGCACCCTTGCATTCATGTGCTGTTAAATGTAAACTATTAAAGCTGGTAAATCTATGTAAGCATCTAACCAAGCATGAGCTGTCGCTTTTGATAGTGAACACAGGCATCATGCTCATTGCACGTATGTATCATGTCATTAAGCAAATAAGCACTTTCATTGTACCACTATTTTTTTATCACATGGATTCATCTTTTGAGAGGCAAGACAAAAAACAGTCGCTTTTCACAAGACAAATCAGCTTTTTTTTAAAACACATTTCTAACTTTTCAATGACACTTGCTCCTATGTGTTTATCTCCAGAGAGCATACATAATTTTGACTTTCCCATCAGAGACATTACATAAATATACCATGTTAAGATGACTGCCGAGAGCACTTGAGAATTTTCATCTTGGTGTGACATACTGTGTTTTGATTTTCTTGACATTTAGTAAAATGGTACACCCAATATACTCACATTCTGGTTTTCTCGTCCAAATTACATGGCAATGTATTTTGATTCTTTGGCGTGCGCTCCTCTGCACTATGTGGAGTCGCGCTAGGCTGGCTCTTTTGACATCCTTGTGTCCTTGCGGCGGCCTTCTTGCATTATATAAAACAGATACCTAAAAAATATCGTGTGCAAAAGTCCACATCAAGACATGGTGTAAAGCAGCATCAAGACAGTCAAGAAGTAAGGTAATGGCACCAAAAGAAAGTCTTAGCTCTTAGTCTTCCTACTGAAATGCATGCGAAACATCTGACTGAAACAGTCAACTGCTAAACTAGCTTCAATTTCAAGCTTTAAATAAAACAGTAATGCACCAATGTTAATGCACTAATATTAAAGTAATGCACCAATGTTAATATACTCCTGCTAATAAACAGAATATTGGTCATTGTCAGATATCATAAGTCTGTCATCAGTCTGGTCTGTCGCAAATACCACTTGTGACACATCCTAAGCATGTGCGCAGTGTGCCCCCCGCACCACCTCTGGTAGTGTCACTGCTCAAGCTCAAGCATAATTTGAGGATCATATCTGCAAACATAATTCTAACAATGGATGAAAATATGGTCCTCCAGTTCAGTGGATATGACTGAATGCGCCTGTAATAAAGAGCAACAAGGCTCGTTATGGCAAGCTTACCCACATTTCAATAATCGCAAGAAAGTTCACTGCGGCCAGCAACTAAGCTCACTAAAAGGCATGCACTTATTCTCATTTATGAGGTGCGCAATGGAGTTGATTTTTCACAGACTCGACTAGTGCTGCACTTTGAAATCCAGTATTTTACATTCTTGAAGGCATGTAAAAGTTGCAGTTAGACAGCAGTTATTAGTTTATTGGACCAACTCATTTTTTGTGTTCCACATACTATTGGTAAGACGTAATTAAAGAAACGTTTTATTTAGATACATTATTTGTTCACTAAAATATTAAAGCAGTAAGCACATTTTGATCTGCCATGCAGTAGTAAAAAGCACACATTACGCTTGTAACCCGCAGAGGAAGGGTGACTTAGCTGTTCTTATGACGTAGCTCTGAAACGCCAACTCATATTAGCAAATACACAGGCATATCCAAAACGGTAAGCGTATGCTAAGTGTCCTTGCAGTAGTAATTCCACACAGCAGCTGTAATATTCGATGCCTATGCATAACTCGCTGCTTCACAATTAACCGAGTTCGTAGACATAAGCACCCTTTCAGATTCGCACCGGAATCGAAAACCACAACAGGAGACATAAAATGAGACATATAATTACACGATTTCAATACATGAGCAAAAACAGTTCAGTCTTAGGGCTAAACTCGATGAGAGCGATTTAGTGCGCGACGGCTTCGAATAACAAAACGGGCCCTCCCTTGAACAGATCGTTCGGTTCTAGAAATCTAGAATTCGTCGATCGTTGCCCGGAAGTGCTTTGAGCGACTAGCCAATAGCGTGAAGCCGGAGCTGGATGTACATTTACGTGCACGGGTAAGAACCTAATTCAAGACATTCGGAAATATTTCATGCTACTTTTTACAGTAAAATAAATCAACCTAAATTACTAAACACGCGTTACGCTAGTTTTGCCACGTTTTTGCAGCCCTCATACCGGCAACACCGGGGAGACGTCGCTCAAAATCGTTGCTCGTACGGAGTACGGCTTGTAGGCTACGAGCGAACGTGACAGTTATCTCCATCGCATCGCTTGTAGTTGTCGCGCGCAAGATCACTTATATGGGATTTATACTTAAGTCAGCCTAAAACATGAATTCCTCATGCGTTTTCAGTAAGTTCAAGATAACGCGCCGAATTGACCTCTTGCAGCATGCAGCTCAATGCCTGCGGCAAAATTTGTAACTACCACTACCGCTGCAAGTAACTTCAGTGGTCGCAGATTACCGATGGGCGAGACACCGTCAAGCGCGAGGCTTATTTATAAGGAAAGCATGCCGTCAGCAAAATGACACCTTCTGTTATGTGCCTCCTTATTTCAACAGCGTTCCGTAGGCAGCTGACAGCCAAACTGAATAAATTCAAATACACAAAACGCAGGCTAAGCACGCTCCGCATAGGCTCGGTATCATGGGCTGCTGAACAAACCATTTTAAGCGTCCTCTAGCCACACGTCTTATTGAACATACCATGGTTCTGGCAGCGTTTGTCATTTTCAAAGCTCTTACAGATAACGGCAATTGATAAAATCACATGCAGTTATCGCGACGACTGGCTTTTTCGGTTGACATCGAGGGACACAGCGCGCTTGCCTAGTACGTTGCCAATCACGTCGGCTAAGCGCCGCATTGTCTTCCTGGCGATAGCATGTCATATACGCAGATTGTGACCTAAGTTAGAATTCATTTACCGTGGAGTATATGTTGTCTTATCCAACGAATGACGAACGACTGTCGTGTTTTCGCGGCGATGCGAGATGGCTGGCAAACGATCTCCCTTTAATGGTCTTCGTTTCTGCTCGCTGGTAGGACCACCTTTCTCTGGTGCTGTGCTGTTCCGCGATGTTGAGCGCGCGCGCGGTGGAGTGAAAAATAGACCGCTCACTCCGCGTTCCTTTGAACTATGACTGCCTGTTCTCTTAGGAGCAAAACGGTGTGTTCTTTGCTCGATGTGCGTGAGTCATAAATTGCCATGTTCGGGGCCAGCCTCCTACAGTTGAAGGAGAAGATTACGCTACGTTTTGTTCTCTATTGCCGCAAAAGTAGAACGGGCATTCTACTCTCTCTCAAAGGGTAGAGCGACAAGAACATTTCACTCTCTCCTTGGTGCCGGAGTGAACAATGCATTTCACTCTACTCGACATTTTGCGAGAGTAAAACAACACTTTGAAAGTAAATCGTCCACTTCACTCCTGCGATAACCTCTCTAGTTTTTAGAGTGACACAGGCGTGTCCTCCATTATTCGTCCCGCATCTGGCTGTGTCGCGCTGCACATATACTGCAAAAATTGCTCAAGTGCACAACTTCTTAAGCCAGACTTACGCATTTAAGCGTGTACAAGAGTGTTACTCGATACTGTAACGTAGCAGTGACGGTTAAAAGGGCAGCAAACCTGTGATTAACGAAACTAGCTTTTTAGTGGGCGAAGTTGTGCCCTCAAAAGCAGGCTACAGTCAAAGAACGATAGCGGCGAGCACACTCGGCGATCGTCGAAAAATCTGATTTGCGGGTCAAGCGCGTCGGCTTCTATACATCAGTCGTGAAATGTTCCAGAGTAATCGGTGGGACCCGCGTGCCTTCCACAAGACTCTACATTATTCGCGTCGCGAACACATGCAATCAGATTATACAAGGTTCGGTCACTGGCAGCTGTTACGTTTCGCCTACGACGCGCGGTATAGCCGGCGCGGATGCAACGGACGCCGGGGCTTAGTTCCAAGCGGCGGACATTTTGGCCCGTTCAGAGCTGCCGCAACGCCTCCCCGCCAAGCGCGTCCAGGCATGTTTCAATGCCACGTGTCTTCGTGTGTGCGTGTGTGTGTGTGTGCATGTTGGTGCCCACGCTTGTCAAAGCGCGGCAGCCGGGGAGAGGAGCTCCCCAACTGCGAAGCGAGGAGGTCTGACCGGCGCCGGCCCGGCGGATGCGTCACTACTCGTCTCAACGTGCTCGAGCGGCGCCGTCACGTGCGCCTCATCCAGAGCCGTTCCTGCTTGCCCTCAACTCCGAGAGTATAAAAGCAGCTGCCCCCGGACGCCAAGAGAGAGGCTCCGATTTCTTCCGTCGAGTAAAGTGCTCTCCCGTGTCTCCACTTCGGCCGACCTGACCGGCCGCTTTTTTGCGATGCTAGAATAAACAAGTTGTTCTGTTAGCAGTCGACTCATCCTTTGCCAGCACCTTCGGATGCTTCCAGTTGTGCCCCAGGCCGCCAGGCCAACGCTACCCTTGGGGCTTGCTACCCAGATGCAAGAACTGGTGCCAGCGGTGAGATTGCAACAACTGGCTGCCAGCGGTGAGATCGCGACAACGGAGGCCAGCAGCGAAGATATGCGGTTGACTGTATGCTGAGCAGCACAACGACCATCCGGGAGCAGTGCAACGAGCCCGGTGTGATGACTGGTTGCCTGCAGCGGAACGACTGCGCTGAATTCTTCGCTGCGAGGTTTGGTGAGTGCGGGACTTTCTTCTTCTGAGTTTTGCCAGGCTTTTGTTAGTGTCAGAAACAGAGCTGGTAATTGTGGTCGTCGTTGCTGCCGGGTTAGTTTGCGGCAAGACAATAGTAGGCAGTAGAGAAAGCAGCATTCAGAGCAGCCATGGATTGAAAGTCGTTGCGCAAACCGAAATTGCTGGAGCTTGCAAGAGAGTTGGGTCTGGATGTCTAAGACAAACTCAGAAAACCAGAACTGCTAAGGGCTATTCTTGAGTTAGAAGCTGAGAATGACGAGCTGTCCGAATGCCTTGAGACCATTGAGGAGAGGGAGGCGGCAAAAAGACAGGAGCGCGAACTTAAAGAGCAAAAAGAGAAACAGGAGCGCGAAGGTAAAAAACAGAAAGAGCGAGAGCAACAAGAAAAAGAGCGCGACCGTCAACACGCTTTGGAAATGAAGCGTCTCGAAGTAGAGATGGAACGCGCTCGTAATGGAAGTCAAGCACACGGTGCAGGAGAACGAGTATTGTTCAAAATGACTGACCTGATGCGGCCGTTTAAGCTTGGAGAGGACATTGGTTTGTTCCTGGTTAAGTTTGAGCGAACGTGCGAGAAGCAGGGGTTCTCTCGGGAAACGTGGCCACAGCGCTTGCTTACTTTGTTACCCGGCGAGGCGGCCGACGTAGTCGCTGTCTTGAAGAGAGAGGAGGCAGAGGATTTCGACAAAGTGAAATCGAGTCTGCTAAAAAAGTACAGGCTGTCAGCGGAGGCGTTCCGTCGGAAGTTTCGGGAAAATGAGAAAGGCAGAAGTGAGTCATATACAGAGTTTGCCTACATGCTTATGTCAAACGTGCAGGAGTGGCTCAAAGAAGAGAAAGCGTTTGGTCAACAAGAGAAAGTTCTGCAGTGTTTCGGGCTGGAACAGTTCTATAGTCGGTTACCTGAGAACGTGCGGTACTGGGTCTTGGATAGGCCAGACGTTAGTACGGTGGCTAAAGCCGCAGAGATAGCCGAGGAGTTTGTGACGCGTCGGGCTCGCGTAGCTAAGGACGGTCAAAAGGGTGAATTTGGCTCCAAGTTTGAGAGGCCGAAGTTCACACCCATGAGAGCAAGGGGGGACACACGTAGTGCGGATGCGAGTAAAAGCAGTCCGACCGAACGTAAGGAGACGGCGGCAGACGAAGCCGAACGCAGAAAGCGGTTCGAGATGAGGCAAGCGCGCCTGTGTTATACGGGCCAGAAGCCGGGTCACTTTTCGGCGCAGTGTCCAGAAACGAAAACAAAAGTCGTGTTTTTGTCATAATGCAGCACTGACGAGAACATGAAGCTTCTCGAGCCTTACATGCGAGACCTCCTCGTGAACGGGAAAGAGTGCCGAGTGCTTCGCGATTCCGCAGCTACAATGGATGTAGTTCACCCCTCTTACGCAGAACCCGATATGTTCACGGGCGAGTGCGCATGGATCAAGCAAGCCGTGGAAGCTCATAGCGTGCGTCTGCCCGTAGCAAAAGTGCTTATTGAAGGACCTTTCGGAGCACTTGAGACGGAGGCCGCAGTGTCATCTATGCTGCCCCCCCAGTACCCATACCTATTTTCGAACAGGTCCGATCACCTCCTGCGCGAGAAGGGGCTTTTGTTTGGTAAGGCTAGCGTTCAAGCCTTAACCAGATTGAGA
This sequence comes from Dermacentor andersoni, assembly GCF_023375885.2. Taxonomy (NCBI): domain Eukaryota; kingdom Metazoa; phylum Arthropoda; class Arachnida; order Ixodida; family Ixodidae; genus Dermacentor; species Dermacentor andersoni. Next base: position 59,354,220 of record NC_092824.1, read on the forward strand.
GTTCGGGAGCTATCTGCAAAGGCGGTAGTTGCGGGGCCGACGTTGTCGAACAATGAGAAAGGGTCGGAGGCGCAGCAAGCTGATTTTCAGAGCACGTCCGAACTGAATCAAATTGAGCCTGTAGCGTTGAAGCCACCAGATACTGGAGAGGAAATTCCCCCCATCCCGCTCCCATGTGTAGGGTAGCAAACCGGTTAGGCTAAACTGGTTAACCTCCCTGCCTTCCTTCTCCACTTTTTCCTTCCTTCCTTCCGACACGGGAAAGTTAGAAGAGCTATCTGCAGATTTGCTCATCGCGCCTACGTCAGATGGACTTAATAGGTTGCTAAAAGTCAGCCGGTCCGCTTTGATAGCCGAGAGAAAAAAGGATGGCAACCTAGAAAACATGCGCTGCAATGTCAAAGAAGGTATCGCCAAGAAAAATGCTCGTTTTGTGGAAAGAAGTGGGGTCCTGTACTGGAAGTATCTAGACCGCAGGGGAGTGGAGTTCGATCAGCTGATCGTGCCTCAGTGTTACCGTCTGGATCTGTTGCGCTTGTCGCATGGAGGTTCGTGGTCCGAACACCTAGGAGTTAAGAAGACTAAGGACCGTCTCTTGCAAGAGTACTATTGGCCAGGGTGTTTTCGTGACGCAGAACACTTTGTGAGGACATGTGACACTTGTCAGCGGGTGGGCAAACCAGGGGACAAATCGAGGGCGCCGTTTAAGTTGGTACCTATCATTACGGAGCCTTTTAGACGGCTCGTTATTGATACAGTGGGACTCTGCCGGTAACAACCACGGGGTACAGACACATTTTGACTGTGATCTGCCCAGCGCCAAAGTTCCCTGAAGCAGTGCCGCTTAAAGAACTCAGCTCAGTTGAGATAGTCAATGCACTACTGTCCATATTTGCACGAGTTGGTTTTCCTGCGGAAATCCAGTCAGATCAGGGCACAGTGTTTACGAGCGCTTTGACGACAGCCTTTCTCGAAAGGTGCGGGGTAAAGCTGTTACACAGCTCAGTGTACCACCCACAGTCGAATCCCGTTGAGAAGCTCCACTCCGTCATGAAGCGCGTGTTGAGAGCCTTGTGTTTTGAACAACAAACTGACTGGGAGCTGTGTCGGCCTGGGGTGATGTTTGCATCAAGGACCGCGCCGCATGCGGCTACGGGGTTTTCACCAGCTGAGCTACTGTACGGTCGCTCGCTGCGGTCTCCGCTTCGCATGCTTCGATACTGATCACTGCCCTCTCCAATGGCTGCAGACCATCTCTTCCAACAATGGCCGCCTTCTGCGCTGGAGCCTCGCTTTGCAACAATATTCCTTTGAGGTGCGTTACAAAAAGGGGAGTCTCAGCGGTAATGCCGATGGCTTAAGTCGAGGCCCCTAACGTAGGAATCAGCCTCAAAGTTGTTTGTTACTGATGTTTTCTTCCTGAGGCAGGATTTTTAACATATTGCGTTTGTTTAGTGTTTCAAAGTGATGACGTGCTTTCTAGTGCAATTTTCCAATTTGTGGACGCGTTCTGAGTGCTGCTAGACTACTGTAAGGAACTAGGCAGTAGTGTAAAAGGGGAAAGAGCCTGGCATGGCTTAGTGAGGGTTGTGTCGTGCTTACTGACTGAGCGGTTGAGTTTCGGCGTAGTTCTAACGCTTGCTGGGAACGAGAACAAAAATGTCAACTCTCCCGAAGTCACTTTGCAGTGCCCTGTGTGCACCTGAACGTGAGAACGAGGCCTTCTCTGTGCGCTGCGCTCAAGAAACGCCAAAGGACGCCCGACTTCGGTTATGAGCATCATCGAGTGACATCCCTCCGGACAGCGGATGCAGTCCCCTGACTATCGGGATCTCCCTCTCCCGGCGGGGCGGTCTGTTACGTTTCGCCTACGACGCGCGGTATAGCCGGCGCGGATGCAACGGACGCCGGGGCTTCGTTCAAAGCGGTGGACATTTTGGCCCGTTCAGCGCTGCCGCAACGCCTCCCCGCCAAGCGCGTCCAGGCATGTTTCAATGCCACGTGTCTTCGTGTGTGCGTGTGTGTGTGTGTGCATGTTGGTGCCCACGCTTGTCAAAGCGCGGCAGCCGGGGAGAGGAGCTCCCCAACTGTGAAGCGAGGAGGTCTGACCGGCGCCGGCCCGGCGGATGCGTCACTGCTCGTCTCAACGTGCCCGAGCGGCGCCGTCACGTGCGCCCCATCCAGAGCCGTTCCTGCTTGCCCTCAACTCCGAGAGTATAAAAGCAGCGGCCCCCGGACGCCAAGAGAGAGGCTCCGATTTCTTCCGTCGAGTAACGTGCTGTCCTGTGTCTCCACTTCGGTCGACCTGACCAGCCGCTTTCTTGCGATGCTAGAATAAACAAGGTATTCTGTTAGCAGTCGACTCATCCTTTGCCAGCACCTTCGGATGCTTCCAGTTGTGCCCCAGGCCGCCAGGCCAACGCTACCCTTGGGGCTTGCTACCCACATGCAACACAGCGGACGGAACCATCGATAACACTTCAGAAACTTCCGATACATGAATTCGGGTCCTGCTCTGTGCGATAACATTTGTTAGTCGGTGAAACGTGTCGCCCGATAAAGACAAACAAGTACACGTGTCAATACCGCCCTCTTAAAAAGCATCGACCCGATGCTACAAACAAACGGAGGTAATCAAGAAAAACACCCATAGCAAAGAAAACAACAAAATAAGGAAGTTCATCAGCGTGCGTAAAAGGTCTTAGCACGCATCACGTGGACCACTTCCGATCGTGGGTGGCGCCGTAGTGAATGCGAAATGCCGTCTGGCATGACCTCATAGCCCAGTGCGCCAATACATCGGATGACCCTGTAGCGTCCGAAATAGCGTTGCAATTGTTTCTCACTGAGTCCCCGTGTTCGTATCGGGGTCCAAACCCACACATGGTCGCCGGGCTGGTACTCGACGTAGCGCCGTCGGAGGTTGTAGTGTCGCCTGTCGGTACGCTGCTGGTTCTTGACCCGTAGGCGGGCGAGCTGTCGGGCTTCTTCGGCGCGCTGCCGATAGGTGGCGACGTCAAGATTCTCTTCGTCGGTGACGTGCGGCAGCTTGGCGTCGAGCGTCGTCGACGGCTATCTTCCGTAAACCAATTTAAACGGCGTGATCTGTGTTGTTTCTTGCACCACCGTGTTGTAAGTGAAGGTTACGTGCGGCAGAATGGCATCCCAGGTCTTGTGTTCGACGTCGAGATACATTGCTAGCATGTCGGCGAGGGTCTTATTCAAGCGCTCCGTGAGACCATTCGTTAGGCAGTTATCTTCCTGTGGCTTATCTGGCTGTATTGCAACATGGCTTAGGTGAGATCTGATGTAAAGGACGTTCCTCTGTTGGTGATGAGGACTTCTGGGGCGCCATGTCGCAACAGCATGTTTTCGACGAAATATTTCGCGAATTCGGCTGCGCTGGCTTTCGGCAAAGCTTTAGTTTCAGCGAAGCGGGTGAGATAGTCCGTCGCCACAACGATCCCCTTATTTTCGGATGTTCACGTCGGAAACGGTCCCAACAAATCCATCCCAATCTGCTGAAATGGTCGGCAAGGAGGTTCGATCAGCTGTAGTAATCCTGCCGGCCTTGTCGGTGGTTGCTTGCGTCGCTGACAGTCCCGGTATGTCTTAACGTAACGGGCAACGTCGCCGATCAGACGCGGCCAGTAATACGTTTCCTGTATCCTCGACAGCGTCCGGAGGAGTCCGAGGTGCCCAGAGGCTGTAGGGCGTGCAGTACTTCTGGACACAGCACTGACGGAACAACAAGAAGGTAGCTGGCGCAGACTGGTGAGAAGTCCTTCATCACGAGCAGGTTGGTTTCTAGCGTGAACGAAGACAATTCGCGCTTAAATGCCGTGTGGACAACGTCGGTGTTCTCCTCCAAATACTCGACGAGGCATTTTAGCTCCAGGTCTGGTCGTTGCTGTTTAGTGAAGTCTTCCGCGCTTATTATTCCAAGGAAGGCGTCGTCGTAATCGTCGTCTTGCGGCGGGGGATCGATGGGGGCGCGTGATAGGCAGTCGGCGTCAGAGTGTTTTAGTCCGGACTTGTAGATTACCGTGACGTCATAGTCTTGCAGTCTGAGGCTCCGCCACCCCAGCCGTCCTGAAGGGTCCTTTAAGTTAGCTAGCCAACACAACGCGTGATGGTCGCTGACTACTTTGAATCGCCTGCCATATAAGCAAGTCCGGAATTTCGCTGTAGCCCAACTGATGGCGAGGCATTCCTTTTCAGTCGTACTATAGTTGCCTTCCACTTTTGACAGCGATTGGCTAACATAAGGTATCACCCGTTCAAATCCATCTTCCCTCTGGACTAGGACGGCATCGAGACCTAGGCTACTGGCATCAGTGTCGAGTTTGGTATCGGCGTCCTCGTCGAAGTATGCAAATACGGCGGCGACTGCATGCGTCGTTTGAGTTCTTGAAATGCGTCAGCCTGCGGCGTTTGCCACTTGAACTCGACATCGCATTTGGTTAGACGTGTTAGTGGCTCCGCAATGCGTGAAAAGTCCTTGACGAAGCGCCTATAGAAGGCAGACCTGCCAAGGAATCTACGCACTGCCTTCTTGTCGATGGACTGCGGGAACTTCGCTATGGCAGCTGTCTTCTGCGGGTTGGGGCGGTCTCCAGATTTTCTGATTACGTGGCCTAGCAACAGAAGCTCATTGTCAGCGAAGTGGCACTTTTCAGGCTTCAGAGTGATCCCTGACAAATGAATGGCCTCTAATGCTGTCGCAAGCCGCCTAAGGTGATCGTCGAAATTTCCGGCGAAGACAACGATGTCATCCAAGTCAACAAGACGCGTCTGCCACTTCAATCCTGCTAACACCGTGTCCATGACGCGCTGAAACGTTGCAGGCGCCGAACACAGTCCGAATGACATGACCTTGATCTCGTAGAGGTCGTCTGGCGTGTTGAAGGCGGTCTTTTCGCGATCTCTCACGTCGATTTCTGTTTGCAAGTAGCCAGACTTGAGGTCCATCGATGAGAAGTATTTAGCGTTGCAGAGCCGATCCAATGCGTCGTCTAGCCGTGGGAGCGGGTATGCGTCCTTTTTTGGTGATTGTGTTCAGTCAACGGTAATCGACGCAGAAACGTAGGGTTCCGCTCTTTTTCTTCCCCAAGACTACAGGAGATGCTCACGGGCTTTTCGGCGGCTGGATGATGTCGCCACGCAGCATTTCGTCGACTTGTTGCATAATAGCGTCACGCTCTCGCGTCGAAACTCGTAAGTGCTCAGGCGGAGTGGTCGAGCGAACTCTTCAGTTATTATGCGATGCTTTGCGACTGGTGTATGTGGAATGCTCGATGACGTCGAAAAACACTCTTTGTATCGTCGTAGAAGACTTCTGATCTGTTGCTGCTTACTCATAGGGAGACTTGGATGTATGTCGAAATCTGTTGCGGGAACTAAGGTCGTCAGGGTAGATGCGGCAGAGTCCGAGAGGACAAACGCATTGATTGTTTCTACAATTTCTTCGATGTACCCGACTGTCTTGCCTTTGTTGACGTGCTTGAATTCCTGGCTGAAGTTTGTCAGCAACACCTTTGTTTTTCCTCCGTACAGTTCAGCGATCCCACTTGCGAGGCAAATTTCACGGTCGAGTAGTAGGCTTTGGTCACCCTCGATGACGCCTTCTACGTCAGCGGGTGTTTCGGTGGCGACGAAAATGATAATGCTGGAGCGCGGTGGGAAGCTCGCTTGATCTTCGAGCACAATCAAGGCGTGGTCACCACGACAGTTCTCCGGCGGTAACGATTTATCTTCCGACAGCGTTTTTGATTTCCACTTCATGTCAATGACTGCGCCCTGTTGGTTCAGGAAGTCCATGCCAAGAATGATGTCTCGTGAACACTGTTGGAGGACAACGAAGGTGGCAGGGTAAGTCCGGTCATGAACGGTAATTCTTGCCGTGCAGATTCCAGTCGGCATTATGAAGTGTCCTCACCGTTTCAGAATTTGAGGGCCTTCCCATGCAGTCTTAACTTTCTTCAAATGGGCGGCGATGTGTCCACTCATGACGGAGTAATCGGCCCCTGTGTACACTAAGGCGGTGACTGCGTGGCCGTCGAGAAGCACGTCGAGGTCTGTGGTTCTTTGTCTTGCGTTACAGTTAGGTCTTGGCATCGGACCACGGCTGCGTGGCGTTGACCTGTGGCTGGTACGCGGCGGCGTCAGGTCGTCTTTCATCGGTGTATTCTTTGCTGCCAGACTTCGTCGGGAAGGCGGTGTATCGTCGTTGTTATCTCGTCGATATAGTCTCTTCGGCGTCTTCATCGGCGGCGGAGGATCTTCGTCAGTTCGACGAACAGCAACCGCACCTCCATCGGTTGCTGCTTTTAGTTTTCCGGATATGGGCTGACGGACAAGCTGCGAGCTGGGCCAGTGTATGGTCGTTGTTGCTGTGACAGGTAGTGGCCTAGTGACGGCCAACGGGACCGTCGTCGAGAGTTCCACTCAGTGGCGGCTAGGTAATCGGCGATGTCACGTGGGTGCTCCCCAAGCTGTGGACGCGGTGCGTTGACTGTGAACCCTTTCAGTCACAAGTCGCGGTATGGGCATCGGCGGTACACATAGCCGGCTGTTCCGCAGTGATATCAGAGCGCTAGCAGAGGTTCAAGTACGCTGAGGAAGTGAACATGAGCACGTTGCATCGAACATGACCGCAGTTCATTCTTACATCACTACTGCACCGATCGGTCGAGTTACTGGGACATACGCGCCCGCGTATTGGCCGTGCCGGCGTTGCTGAAGCATAAATGATTACTAATGCTTTCAACTTCCGTCTCTTGAACATTGTTGAAACATTTACAAAGCTTTTTACGCTGCTGCTTCTGTTCTATATTGTAGGGGACAACATTAACTATAGTTAAAGTTGTCTACGCTGTCGTACTCGTGCTTTGCGGCGGATTTTTTGTATATTTCTGCTCAGTGCTGATGGAAGTCCGTGGTCGCCAGCAGAAACAACACGGATTTGTGGCAGAGAATATGTGTACAACTGCTAAAATTACTTTAGCCAACACGCATCGTATGTGCCAATGTTTTTTCTGGTGGCACATATGATTAACTGCTCCGCGTAACCTACGCAGCTGAGCAGACGCTCACCTTTCGCCACATTGCAGCCACAAAAATAGTCGTCAACCACACAGATCATCTTAAAAGCAGATCTATTCTTGCACGTTGTGCACATGTTCGAATGAAAATGACCACACACAGACAGGTAAGCGCCGACTACGGCGGGGCTCAGGGGCCCGAGCCCTTTCCGGAGTTTTCCGGAAGGCACGGAGCCCCCTCACCCCCCTCCCAACGATGCCGAAGCCTAACAACCCCCCCCCCCCCTCCTCTGGACACACCTAAAATATCGGCTTTCCGCACTCCTCACAAATGCTTTTTCCCACTGACACTTCTGGTGCCAGCGCATTAAACAGCGACTTGTTTCCGTCAACTATTTTGTCTTATCCCTTCAGAGGAAGCGTTAGCTCGGGCCCTCCTATTCTATATATATATACATCATAGGAGCTTAGGATTCGGATAACCAAGCGCACTTCAGGTGAAAAAAGAATCACTTTTATATCCTCTAATCACCAGACAGTGTTGCGTGCACAAACAAAGCGCGTCCGCATCGTGAATTGTTTTCGACAGGCAAAAATGAAGTACGAGCAACACGGTCTTCCATCTTGGTCGCCCCTCCTTTGCAGCTTCCAAACTACCAGGCCACTGACCCACCGCAGGGATTCTTTGGATGAGAACGTGGAGGTGAAACATTGATGAAAGTGGCATTCACATCGAAGAATGTCTGCTACTTTGAGTGTTTGGAACTTTATATGTTCCAAGGCGATACTGCGGGGGCCATAAAAGTCATGAGTACCTACACTGGCTTAAAAAGAGACAGGCAAACAAACGACAGGCTTATTTTGTGTTCGTTTTGCAAGCACAGCAACTTTCACTCATCGTTGAGTAAAACCCATCGCGTTCGTCTGTGATGGTATGCTTTTGTATTTGTAACGACGAGAAACGGCCAGATTCTTGCTGCAAGCCACAGAAACCGTATGATGGTACTGCCGGCGAGTTTATGCGCATTATTGTGAACCCTGTTTGCACAATATAGCGGCTGAAGTGTGTTTCAGTAAAGTACAGTCAACGAAACAGCGCTGCCATTGTTCTACCCTTGGGAAACAGCACTGCGGAGCGCTATACACAAACGTGCGTTGCGCAAATCCGCTCTTGGCCAAACCGCGTCTCGGCAAGAATGCCAAGTTTCGAAGCCTTCCAACTCTCACGCAGGCCAACTTTCCTGACTCTTAATAATAGGCTCCAGAAAAAGCACAATGGGACTGCGTCATGAATGTGAGTGTTTTGTCGGTGGCGGACAAGTGTGCGTTTCTTCATCCCTGGTAACACATTTTTTTTGCCTATTTCTCGACGTGCCACGCTTAGCTTTCGAGATCAGGTTCCAGGGTTTCTCGTAACCAGTGGTGTGGCTGTAGTATTGCGACATTTTCGACCATACGACGCCATCGAGATGTAAAGAACACTAACAGGGGAAAAAACGAAACAAAACAAAGTTAATGATTGCGTATTCTGCCTGTACAGCGCACGGTCCAGCCTGATAATAATCTGTTGCACACTGAGTGAGAAAAATGAGAATCAAAAGCGCTTGAATTTTTTTTTTTAATCGCTACCATACGACATCAGGCAGTGAAGCCACAGAAGAAATTAGAAAAATTAATTACGTTTATAGAGTGAAGTGAAAGTTTCGAAAGCCTGGCATTCTGACTTGTGTAACGGTCTGTGCTTTAATTCTAACCTCTCTTGAAGAACAACCCGCCATGCTTGCTTACTCGCAATGGTGTGGGCTGCTAAGCGCGAGGTCGCGGGATCGAATCCCGACCATGGCGGCCACATTTTGATGGGGGCGAAATGTGGAAACACCCGTGTGCTTAATAAATGTTTTACGCGTATGACGTTGTAATTTTTGAGAATAAACACTCAAAACAAGTTGCAGTTCTGGCCTGTTCACAATTTCGTCTATTGTGGTTAATTTAGCACCACTATAAAAAAAGCAACGTGTTCGATTAGTGTAACTTGATTTCGCAATAAAAGTAATTAGTCAGAAGTGTGGTCAAAAGCACGTCATGTGGCCAACTGCCGATAAGCGGCGTTGGCATATTTTCATTTGCAAGCTATAATTAATGACATTGCTTGGAATTTTCTAAGAATACATAAAGTTCGCATCAGGTAGCAGCCCCTCTTTGCACTTCATTTCTGATCATATTGGGAAATTGGAAACCTAAGAAATATAAAGCCTAGTTCAGTTTATCAAACTTCTTTCAGTATCCGTGGAAAATACAGTTGAACTGCTCGTAGCAGCCATAATTTTCGCATTGTCTTTGCATAAGTTTTAATGAAGAGCATCGGGTTAAGCATAATAAAAGAGCGAGTAAAATATTGAGAACACGATCGCCTTATGAAAGAAGCGCTTTCATGCAGATAAAAGACGCACCAGAGTATCTAGAAGGCGGAGTTGGCGGAGTGCCCTGAGGGATCGTTTCACAAAATCCTCGGTGAACCTGTGTCCTAATTAATGGATTCCCCACTTCATTGCTGTCGGCGCTGATTGAGCAATACTGTTCTGCTTCTTTCACGCCGTAGCTTGATGATCACTTTAATTTGCATAATTTAAGTGCGCTGGCTCCCCTTCTGCACGTACTTTCCTTTCGTGCGCTTTTATTTTCCTGCGTCGCTAATTGCACATCATCCGACCGCGTTTTGGGCAAAGACGAGTAAGACGATAGGGCAGACCGACGTAAAACGCAGGACACAACCAAATCGTAAAAGAAAAAAGAAGTGCTATTGATTCTGCATAAGCTCCAGGGGATGTGAAGATCTGCTGATAAACACAAGAGCGGTGATGGAGACAGTACTGCGTATGACCTAGATATTGTGTGAACCTTTACGCAAGAAAAATAAGTCTACTAATTGGTCACTCTAGGAAATAAACGCAGACTGTCACTGTTTTTGATTACGACAGCCACTTTCGTGGCATGTTCTCGCTCGAGTTTAAAGGGAATCTTCCTTTGCATGTTTCTTTGACTTTTCCGCTACAACTGCTGCTGCGGCTGCTGCTGCCACCGCCTTGCACGCCGCGTCCGGCGTTGGTTCAGAGTGTGTATATACACGGAAGGAGAGTGGCAGAGAATAATCACGCGCCAAACTCGTTCTGCACTTTTCATCCAAGCGTACATGCACAATGCCCTCTGGGGGCCCATTGGTGTCGCCACATTAGCCTCTTGACAGCTGTAATTATCCGTGAAACCATAAAAATCATTGCAGAAAGGGCAGCGCTTACTTTTCTACTAACATGCAAGTCCACAGTTAAAGTAGAGGTACATAGAATGGTAGAGATGAAGCAGAGAATGAGTAGAACCGATGCAGTCGCGAAATGAGCGAATAACAACCGTGCCTCTCTCGCTGTTCCCGTGCAATCGGAGGAGGGGAGAAGGAAAAGATGACGTGAGAAGGCAAGGAAAGGCTACTACTATAGAAACGACAGCGGTTGCGGACAAACTGAACGTACGGTACGAAACAATTCTGCTGCTTCCTGAAATTAAACACCATACAATTTTGTCAAGTGGACCACTCACGCAGAGCGTGCAGACGCAAAGCCACATTACTGTACCATAAGGTTTAGGGGACACTACGAAAGCGGTCGCACGTCAAATTAACACTTGTGTGCCCGCCGCGGTAGCTTGGCGACTATGGTACTGCTCGAGGTCGCGGGTTCAATCCAGACAGCGGCAGCCGCATTTCGACGTGAGCGAAATACAGAAATGCTAGTGCACTTGGATTTAGGTGCACTTTAAAGAATACCAGGGTTCAGTGCATTAAAAGGTGTTCTTGCGAGTAGATACACTACGAAATAAAGCGCTTGCTTCTTTTCCTTGTGTTTCTTTTTTTGTTTACCGCGGGAAATTCGTATGAAGCTATCAACGCACAAACAGCTAGCTCAACATTCAGCCCTAAATACAACGCCAGGATGTCAAAATTAATCCGGAGTCCACCACTACGGGTGCCTCATAATCCGGCCGTGGTTTTGGCACGTATAGCCTCATATTTCTATAATCACGAAAGGGCCTGACAGATGGAATAGCACACGGTTTGTAAACAGGGATAAGGTGCCTCAGAAAGGTTGGCCAACGTTTCGATAGGAGGACCGATCTTCTTAAAGGCGGCCTCGTCATCCTCGGCGTGTTAGCTTTAAAGGGTTCGTGCAGTGACGTCACGTGCGGGTGTTGTCGCTGGCGGCTGGTTTTAAAGGGAGAGACTTCAGAGGTAATGAACGCTGTCGTCCGACGTCTGTGAGCCACGTTCCCAAGACGAGGGGACATGAGCGGGAGAGTGGAAACGCGGGGAGAAAAGAAAAGAGAAAAAGCAGAGGAAAAAAAAGCTAGGAAAACAACAAGACAGAAAGAAAGACAAAACGAACAAGAAATAAAAAATTAGAGAAAGATGGGGGCATGGGAGTGCGTTGGGGACGCGAGAGGTTAGGAAGCATTCAGGGGCGTCGTTGGCGGCGTGTTTTATGGTCAAGTGCTACTGGCCCAATTGCCAAAATAATTTACTTATTTGCTTTATGATAAAGCGCGCCATCGTTCACACTTTAGGCGGGGGTGAGTTGAGTTACAAATGGATACTTTCATCTAATATAATAAAATACCTAATATAACGGGAATCATTGAAACAACAAGCTCAGTACAAAGACTGTATAACACGAACAATACTTTCGGATACGCACAGAAGTGCAGGTACAAATCAATTCTATATATCTTTTTTTTTTCATATTTAGCTCTTCTGGAGTAGGAAACACTTGATTTCACTGCCACCTTCAAAGCTGCGCTAAACATAACTGCTGCATCGCGCGCCAGCTGCAGCGCCAGAGTAATTCGCTTTCTGCAGCTTTCCGAAGTGATGTCCAGATGCCACTATTCTCCGAGTAATCACTGCGCGCTGCGTAGCCCGCACGAGCAACCAACTGCGGCAGCTTCACGATAACTAATTGGTTAGCGCATCGAGCTCCTAATCGCACGTCGTTGCTGTGATATTCCGCTGCGAATGGCAGCGACGGGCAATGTATTGCTTCCAAAGCAACATCCAATGAAAGCGCTGAACTGGGTGTGTTGTGCCCGCCTGTCCGTCATTTCCATTAACCTGATTAGAACTACAGCGTCTGCTGCTGTCACTGCCACGTATGCAGTCGTCGCTAGTGGCGTGGCCGTCAGGCCGCGTGATCTTTCGCTTCATCCTCGCAATAGCGTGAGGAAAAAGCCGGCAGATACCACGCCCTGTGAGAACCGATGGTATGCAAAGCTGAGTGCGGGGAACCGACCAAGTTAACGAAACGACCATGAGTAGGCGGCTGTTTCATGACCTACATGACACGCATGTCATGGCATTCATGTCATGACCTATCGTTTATAATTGTCACACACTCTTGTGATACTATGCCAATTGGGGTACATACCAAAACGTAGGCCGCTGTTTCATGACCTACATGACACGCATATCATGACATTCATGTCATGGCCTATCATCTATGTTCGGCATATAGTATTGTGATAGTATGCCAATTTTGGTACATAGCAAGCTAATGAAACGACCAGGAGAGCGTCAAGACCTAGGCAGCTATTTCATGACCTCCATGACCCGCATATCATGACGTTCATGTTGTGATCTATCATGTATGTTCGTCATGCACTCTTGTCATACTTGCCATTTAGGATACATAGCCGGCTGTTTCATGACCTACATGACCCTCGTCATGTCATGGCCTGTCATTTATGTTCGTCATGCACTCTTGTCGTACTATGCAAGTTTTGGTACCTACGAACTTAACAAAACAAGCATGAGAGCACCAAAACGTAGCAGGCTGCTTAATGACCAACAAAACACGCCTATTCTGACGTTCATGTCATGACCTATGACTTATGTTCGTCATACACTCGTCATACTACGCCAATTCGGGTACATACTAAGTTAACAAAATGATTATGAGAGAACCAAGACGTAGACGGACGGACGGACGGACGGGGTTCATTCAAATATATGTTATTAAAAGATATGGACATCGAAAAAAGCTCCTACATAGCATAGATAAACACTCGCGTACATACAACTTTGCTTCTACCGCCAGAGGAATACGAACTCGCTTCCCTTCACTTTATTACCTTAAGGACCCCTATTTAGGAGGTATTACATAACGGGTGGGCTAACAAATGAGCATCTAACGGGCATTATCTACGGCGTTCTCACACAACATTCGGTCTTGGTAATTATTTCAAGCTCTTGCATTCGACTCAGACTCTGAGATCGGTGGCGTCTTTGCACGTACTGTCTTTTGGACGGCAATACCAGCAGCTTTCTGGTAACCAAGGACGACGTTGTGTGAGCCACAAAGAACTTGCTCGTTATGATATGACAGCACCGACTGTGAGCGTTTGTTGTTAGAATAAATGAGCTCGGAGCGAAACGAATGATGTTGAAGTCTGCAGCGTCTTTTTTTTTTTTTTTGTTCTTACCATGTACTAAGGGATGAGTACGAAGAACTGCCATAATGATGGCGTACGTCGGCTGGACATCGTAAGCATGGCCGGCTGAAGATTGCGAATCTACAATTAACTGTTGGCCCAGTTAAAAAAAAAAACAAAAAAAAACCCCGAAGGAACAGGAGAAATCGTAGGGATTTAAGTTTTCACTCAAATTTGCTGGCAATCGCAGAGAAACAATGACGTGGCTATAACGCATTTCTTACAATTTTGTGCACCAAAGCGGGCAGATCCAAGACCGCGAGCTCGAGGATCATATGGTTCCCCGCGCACGTCACCACGGAAGGCGACGCGCTCCCGAATCTAAACGAGACGGCGCACCGGACGGCGCGAGAGATGACCCGCCGCGCAGAACAGGGCAACGCCTCTCGCACGATAGCGAACGCTTCTCGAGCGGAACGGGACAGGCTCACCAAATACAACGACATAACCAGTGCATATTTGAACGCCAGAAGGATATACCCACCGCCGAGTCCCAAATTGAACAGGAGGCAGGCCGTCGCCTGGCGACAACTCCAGACGAACACCTTCCCTAATCCATTCCGTCTGAAACGTATCTTCCCAGATAAGCATCAGGACGACACGTGCGAATTGTGCCAGGAAGGACCAGCAACACTCAAACACATGCTCTGGGAGTGCAATGTAGTTATAGGAGGGATGGCAGTTACTCCGGAGACCCTATCGTCGAGGTGGGCCGCCGCTCTGCGCAGCTCAGACCTCGGAATCCAGATGTGGGCAGTCCAGCAAGCCTGTGAGGCGGCGTTGAGGCATGGCCTTGACGTTCCCCCGTGGGAGACCTGAGCCCGGGTCGTGTTCAACCTGCCGGACGTACAAGAAAGTTGTATCCATCCATCTATCCATTGTATTACGAGCCTGATGGCCGCGCCCTCCAAACCCGCACACTGCTACGCCATATGAGACACGGGCCTATGCTATATATAGGATGGCCCAGCAATCGGGCATCGCGTTTAGCAAAAAAAAGGGAAAAAAATATGGCCATTTTTTTTCATAAAACTCGATGCATGATAGCTAAGACAGCCTGTATAGTGGCAGCGTTATATCGAGATTCACTTGAGATCTAAAACAGTGTCTGATGAGCATATTGGCAAGCGTCCTTCCGTAAAGTCATTCATTAGATCGCATAGTTGAAACCGCTCGCTTTGTGAAGTGCTAACGCATATCTTTGCAGTGGTAGGGCTTCAACGCCAATCGCGAATGCCGCGGCGGATGGACGGCTGGAGATATCGCAGACGCCCGCATCCTGTAATTGCCAAACGGTCTCGCTGCGGAAAGAGCTTTTATCAAACTAATTGCGCCTTGTGCGGGGCATTCAGGTGCTTACAGAGAACGTTTTCTGCTCCATAGTTAGAAACGATAGGATTAGAAGGGCACTTTAAATGGAGCGTGGCAATAATCGGGGTAAAAGTTAACGTAAAGCGCGTGCCTGCGTGTTATCAACCACTTCGCGTTTGCAATGCCAGAGCACATTTTTTTTTGTCAATTCAGTCGGTATTTACACTGTTCACATATGCGATTTAAAGTGATGCACGGGGAGCCCAACGCGGCAGCGCCAAGCACCTTGGAAATCTTCGGAAAACGTTACTTCGAACGCCTTTCGTAGTACATTTTAAGATCACATATATTGAAATTGGAGCTTGTCTTAGGAATTCAGGTAAGCATGCATGACTTCACTACTCGTTGGTCTCACTTTAGCGATTACTGGCCCCCTATAATGTGAATTATTTAAAATCTAATAACCAATTGAGAGTAATTATTGAACGAATTTTTTTTTTCATATTATTCTTGCTGCTCACGTCCGCCTAGTTCCGCAGCCTATCTACAAGAACGGCGGGGGTCTAGATATAAAAGCAAGTGTTCCGCGCAAAAATGGAACACCTTGCATGACATGTGCACAAAATATAGATCAATTTGGTGCAATAAAAAATTATGTGGTTTTACGCGCCAAAACCAAGACATGATTACAAGGCCCGCCGTAGCGCTCGGGGGACTCCGGAATGAATTTGACGACGTCGGATTGTTCACCTTGCACATACGGCACTGTAGACGAGCGTTTTTCCATTTCGCACACATCTAAACGCGACCACCACGGCCGGGATTTGATCTTGTGCCCTCGGGTTCAGCAGCGCCACACCGAAAGCACTACGTCATCGCGGAGGGTCTTTGGTGCATTCTCTACGCACCGCGCGGCACATATCCGGCATCGAGCTTCCCACTCTCATCGCGGATGAATTTCACCTTGAGGAACGTACTTGTATATAATGGTAGGCGATATCGTGCCTAGAAAACAACAAATATAAGTGACTGTCACAGCTCAGTCTGCGGTAGTCTATTATGCAGGCTTTGTGAGGTTTACTCATATACTGAGTGAAAAAAAATCCCATTCTGCAAATGAAATGCTGCATTCTGGCGGAAAAAAATGTACTTAGTTTGCGTATTCCAGCAAGCAGAGGAGTCCCGCTATCACCACTACAAACGACATCAGCTAAATAATATATGTTTTTCTTTTTCACCCAGTCTTTCACCCGTTCTGCGAGTAGCTGTTGATACTCATAAGAGAAATCCCTGAATTCAGATATTTATAGATGTACATGATTCTGTTTTTACAGTTTCTGGCTACATAATTTAGCACTTGCTTGAGGAAAGGAGTGTATTACCGGATGGTAATGAAGAGTGGATTATGCTCCGAGACAACGTGTCTACAAATGTCATGACCGGTTCAAAAAGTGTTCGCCCCTCTTTTGCCGCAATTCTGCGCCGAATCGCTGAGACAAAACACTACTTTAGGGAAAGCATAGGTACCAGCTGCTGAGGATAAAATTTATTGGGCAGAGTATGGCACGATAAAGCAGATAAGAAGTTCTAGAAAACAATAAATAAACTTCAGTGTAAGCGAAGGTACTGAAAAGACAGGAAATACAGTTCTTCTGCATTTGCTGTTCTTCACGTGTTGTAAAGTCGACGACAGTAATGTTGGAAGAATATGCGGTTGGTGACGCGCATTAACTTGTGGGTGAACTGTGCGAGGGCCGGACAAGAAAGGAAACAAACGTGTTTTTTTTTTTTTTTCCTGTCCCGTCCTCGTGCTGTTCAAACACAAGTCAATATGCACCAACAAGCCCAGCTACAACCTTCGGTGACGCAGAGCTTATGAGAAAATTATCGACTCTTCGTGCTTTTCTGTTGCCCAAGCGGAAGCAGCCACGGTAAGAAAACTGCGTGATTCCGCTTAGCGGACGCAACGCATGATGGCAATTTCATTTTAAGCACCAGTAAACAAGTCTGATTCCTGCTATTGGCGAATCAAATTTTCCGTGTATGCTACGATTGCACGTTCCTGCGGGTGATATTTTTTATTTGTTTTTTTCTTTAATTTAGAACTCTAAAGAATGCGCAAAGGTGCTTGGAAGAAAAGGTACAATGGCTGATTTTCGTTGACTCGTGTTGCCTTCATATGCATATCGCCCGATAAGCATTCAGTGAAGTCGCGTGGTAGTGAAAAAGTGATTTAATACACATTGAAAAAAAAACAAAGCATTCAATAGCCCACGTATAGTTATTACCACTTTTCTGAAGTCTAAATTATTGTCTAGGTTAATGTGAAATTTGGAATTGAAGCTCCTAGCAAGATGTGTATTTATTCGTTTCGTAAATCGTCAACATTTAAAGGCATGATATTTTATTATGAATGTCACGAAAATAATTTGGTGACTTATTGATCATTTTAGTAAATACTGACTCATTTATTCCAACGCCTTGATTACCCGAAAGCGTTACAGGTAGGAGTGGTTATGAAAAATAAGAATTACATAATTACATGAAGTCTTTGAAGCATAATATAGTCATTGATAACACTTATAAATATGGAAATAATAATTACGCTGACGATCAGGGTGACCAGCTGGTTCCAATGAGTTGCGGACCTCGGAAAAATGAGTCAGAAAACAATTTTGTTTTGCAAAAAAGAACGCCTAATTTCGTGCTGAAATTGTATGAAACATACGATTTCTCATCAAGTAGGTCTCTCGGTGCTAGACTATAAACGTTTGATACAATAACAATAAATAGGACATTTTCTTGCGTAAGTGAAGATTAGGAAGATGTAAGGATGATTTCGTATCAGCACAAACTTGAAAGAAGACAATCATCGAATAAATTTAAGCGCAATGTACTGTTCTGCGGAGATTCAATTTGAATATGATACTGGTGCTTTGAAGGCCACATCGTACGTCCATATTCAAACTTAAAGCGTTGAAGTGTTTTTCGCAGTGTTGCTTTTAATGATGATGGTACTCTTGAGGAAAGGGGGGCGTTGAAATAATAGTATTGAATAAATACGGTCACGTAGAATCTACGGAGTCGCCTATTAACGGAAAGGATCCGTTTTAAGCGGCACTCAAAATAAATAACCTTAAAACAAATGCTTTTTTTTTTACCTTTAGGCTGCAAGTAAACTGTACCAAATGTAGGACAAAACTGGAGGAAGAATGCAGCAAAGAGTCTGAGTAAACTAATTGAAATTGGTTTTTAGGACGAATGCGGGGAGAAAATGCACGGAGGATGTTGGAGCACGTCTGACATCGTCGAGCGAGGAATTCGGGTATTCCGGAGCATTCGATTCCAAACCGAAGCTGGGAGTTCAAGCGTTCAATTTTAAGTCGCGACAGCTCGCGCCGAAAGTGTGTTACGAAAACATTGCGATAGACATTCTTGGAATTTCGTTGCACTGACAGGTGTAGTAAAATGGCGCAATGCTGTGGTCTTCGAGCCGTTGTGATGTCGTTGGGAGGAATTTAAATGATTTCGGTGGAAAGCTGCCCTTCAGCGTTAGTGTGAACCTCCAGATTTACCAAAGGCTTGACTCCTGCCCGCCAAGATTCGAATAAGGACACAGGTAAAGGTAGCCAGCGTATACAGTATAGAGATTAGGCTTAGCAGTCACGTTTTCTCGCGGTGACGCTTACACATTCGCGAAGCGTAGAAAGGACGCACGTCCCATATGAACAGACGAAAAAATACACGCCGTTTGGAATATGATTACAATGGCTCGCCTTTTATTACAGCCAATGCTCACGACATTCCAAGGTTTTGCGCATACCAATGTTCCTTGGTGCCTCACAGGATGTGATAGTTAATGTATATACAATAAATTTAACGACGCTTACGCGAAGAATTCTGCGCACCAGTGAGGAAGCAGGCTCGGGTAATAATTTACTGTTTGTAATGTTCAGTTTTGTTTCTCCTTCATTGGCATCGTTGAAGTATTCTTAATCAGCGTCATGTCAACATATACATATACGTAAACTTTGCTTTAATGCAAGAATCTCGAAACAGGTAATCTGTTTTAGAAGGTCTTGCATCAAGCAAAACCATTTTAACCTTTCCGGTCTCGATGGTGTCGATTGATGGCGTTAGATAAAACGTCTCGCACAATTAATGAAACGAAGTCAATGGAAAAAGTTGACCTTTGAAAGTGAACGAAGCGTACCATCAAGACAATTGTGGGAATTTTAGCTCGAACGGGGCAATGGAAGCATTGTTATGCGGAAACACCAATCTACGAAAATAAAAAATAGCAACACCGCTAATCGCTTCAGTTTAGGACGTCATCAGTGCCAAAATACTTCAGCGTGTGGCTTCGCAATGTTATTCTACATTTAAAATGTCTTGGTTGTTTCGTTGCACAATAAGATCAAAGTGCTTGTCGGGCCCCATATAATCGCTTACTTCGCGGTGTATCAATTTGGCGTCGCCAAGGCTTGGTTGTTGTAACAAACATCGAGACTGAGAGGGGTCAGCTGGTCTTAATCCACTTGTTTACCGAAGCGTCTTCTTTGAGCATATTGTGTTTTGTTGTTATTGTTGTTTTTCGGCATAATTACTCGCTAGAACTGCTGTCTCTATAACTGACAGTGTGATATAAGCCTATAGGAAATTCGGATGCATGTAGATTATTCATCGATAAAAACAAAGAAGCCTTATTAACCTCATGTACGTAAGCTATTCTCTAAATAAGAAATAAGCTGAAGAACCTTTCGAGGGGCTTGGCATAGGAATATAAAAGACTCAGCGCGCCCTGCCACTTAAACAAGAGGTATCGGCTCCTGTGACAAGTTTTTTTTTTTTTTTTTTAATTTGGTGCATCTATATTTATTTGTTTGAATATTGCAACAGCCATGATAAGGCCTCAGCCCCTCGAACATGAAATATAAGAAAGATGTAAGCTTTCCAAAAAATGCATCACATGTTCATTCCCAACATTCTTGCGCTGGGGGGAAGGGAGGGGAGGGAGTTCATTTCACACCCTACCCCTAACTTCGCTAAAAATTAGGAAATTTGAATTTTTTTTTTTTATGCCATGTCTCTGAAAGCTTCTTGCGACAAAGTATATCAGGCAGTAGAGTGTCAGCTTTAACAAAAATAATTATTGTTCTTAGGGTTACCAGTGAAACTATTTTTGTTTATTACCGTTCCAAGTAATGGTTGGGTTCAGACTGTTTCCGTTCTGTGACGAACCCTTTAATCCTCCAGCATATTTCTATTCCACGAGCTACAAGGTCTGCCCAATTCGGTTACTTCTGATCTGAAGGTCAGCATCACCTAGTTGTGGTTGATAGTCGATATATTCCGTTGTTCTTATTCCCCCACGTTTACTCATAATTCTTTTTCTTGCCATTTCTTAGGCAACACTTTGCTTCTGATACTTGTTCTTGAGTTTACCTTATTTTCTTCTGCAACGCTGTTAACAAAAGTAGCTGTTATTCACAATTCATCAATTGGCAGTGCCTCGAATGTGCGCCGTGAAACTGGTCTTCTTAGGTCATTTGTATTTCATCGCCTAGATTCTCCGCGCCAACTTAGCTAGGCGGCCACAGCCTGCGACTGCCTCCGAAGGATCAGCCAGTTGCAGTTATGAGGCTATTGTTACTTGCCGAAGTTTTAATGCTTCCTTATGTCATTTCTTGTTTACCTTGAAGATTATCCCTCGACTTTCCCTGCATGTCCTTAATTTTTTATTAAGGGTAAAAGCCAGCATTGCTGCGCAGGAGAATGTTATTTCCAAGCAGATGGTTTGACTAATCAGGTGTGCTGTTCATCACTCTCACTATTTCGAAATTGCTGTGGGCCTAATCAAAGGTGGCTGCGCGCCTAATCGAAGCGTATGAAACTCACACCAGCAAATACTTAACAAAGTGCATGCGTCGGCGGTTATGTGTGGCAATGTGAATTACAATACAGTTGAAAGTCAAGCGTCCGTTCGTGCCTACCGTATTTTCCTTGCGTGCGCGTACTTTATGTTTAGCTGGTACCCCCTTTATGAAGTTAAACAAATATGTGTGGTAGTGAAAACAAGTGAAATCGGTAAATTGATAGAGCGCCGATTTCGCGGTGCCGATTCAATTAACAACCAATTTCGAGTCCAAATTTGCGTTAATCGAAAATCGGATTGAAGCGTAGAAAGGTATATGAAATTGATATGAATTTTTCTGTTGCATTCCGCGCTGTATTCAACCAGCAACTTATTCGGAATGTAAAGTGCGTGTATTCATCCCTCTTGGCGGGTGAGCAATAGTTTAGGACCGTTCGTTTTGCTTCACTGGAAATCAAATTTTAACTGATACGATTTCTGAACTGTTTTCATGTGAGGAGTGAACCACGTGTATAAGTAACCATGCTCAGAGTGTTCTCCAAATTCTACTTAATTCGACATTAGAGTGTTATTAACGGGGCCTGTCACCATGGCTCAGCTTTTTCAAGACAGGCGGTACTTTCCTTTTTGTGTTGCAAGATCTGTCATTACTCAGTCTGCAAGAAGTTAGGCCAGTTGTGACTTTATTGGCTTCGATTACCACTGTTTCATAAACAACGCGAAATGGGGCCTAGCAGCTACGTCTGAATTAACCTGCGCAGCAAAACAGCAGCACTTCCCGCCAATTATTGTCCTGGTTTTTCTGTATCTTTCTTTTTTTATCCGGGCTGATAATTTATCGATCGCATTCAGTAACTTAGATAATGAAGGGCAATTCGAGGAAGACTGTCAGTGGCTCTAGTAGTATTACTAGTATAATCCTCATAACTTCTCATCACTATTCATTTTGTTCTTTCACTGCACATTCCTCTTCCCCAGTACAGAGTAGCAGACTAGAGCCCACCAGCTCACATTGACCTCTTTTTTTTTTCTATCAATAAAACGTCCTTCTTTATGAAACCTTATTTAAATTTCTTTTTCTTTTGTTCTTTATTTGCTCTCTTGGCTACATACTTCTGTAAGCAAAAAGTTATTCTATCATAACATTTTCAGCAATCTATTCTCGCTGCTTGTTAATCGTTTATATATTATAATCCCCAAAAGTGTTAACAATAGAAAAAACATGAGTATCGAGAAGCTTCTGTCTGCAATCCTCTCTGCAGGCAGTGTGTATTTGGAGACGAGGAGAACAGGAAGTCATTCGGCGTTATCGCTATCGAGAAGCTCTCGATGCTGCTTTCTTTTTTTTTTTTTTTTTTCACGCTATCGAAGTCGGTGAGACCGGGTATGCAACGATCTGTTTTGTCCGCTTAGAAGCGGGTTGAAATTCGGGGTCGTTTATTCACTAATAACTGCAAAGAAAACTGTCAGGCACTAATGAGAGTATTGTTAAAGTGGGCTACTTAAAGCACTATGAACCATTTTTCTGTGCAAATGTTTTGCAGTAAGAAGTTTCTGTTATGTGACCGGGCATTAACGAACAGAGAAAATAACTTGTTTAGTGCTCCGACGTTTTGAAAATGACTGCTAATGCTAAAAATGACTAACTATATGTACATTTTTTTTTTTTTCAGTGTCAGGAAACCACTTTACAAGTCATACAGCGTTGCAAATAACACAGCAGTCACGCAGACGTGTTGGCATGATATGGCAAAAAGCGCTCCAAGCATACTGCCTCACCTAACATTGGGCATTTTGTGCGAATTATATGTCTTTTAAACTTCCTCTGTGAGCCCATCCTTCTAGATATAACTTGTAACATTGACTTCACTTGGACAAAGCGCTTTCACTAACATTATGAGATTTTTTCTTATCTACATGCCAATGCCATTTCACATAGGAACCCATGTATGAACCTCGGAGGTTATCCCGATGCTTTTATTGTTATTCCGCTATGTCCAGCACACACTAGCGAATACAAGATGGGAACGAAGACTGGGAACGAAGTGCGTCTGCCACACAATGCCGTAATCACTAACAGTTTGCACCAACTGGCCCAAATAATCGCTCTGTTAGATACTTTCGTTTTGTTTTAAAAATTCTGCAGATGTAACTTCCTTATAGCTGAAGTCTGGAGAGACGTTGCAACAGCGTCCGTTCTTTGCTCGAAGCATATCGCCTAGCGAACATAGGCTTGCCCCAAACCAGTTACCACGAATTTTAATCGTTTACAACGAAAGCACTTGCGTTCACTTAGTCGGCGCATCTGACAGAGCTCTGTCCTCATTCATGAAGGACACTGACGAAAGAGCGCTTGCATGCAGCGTAAGGTGTCCATAAAGTAACCTGCAAGCTTCTGAACATAGCATATTAGGCAGCTCTATCTCGGTCTCCAGAATTAAATTGAATCAAAAGCAATAACAGGGCTTAATTGCGTGGGAGTCAACGCAGTCAAGGACTGCTCCTACTTTGCATCTGTCTCTTTTCTCTTGCATGGCATGCCTTTGTACAAAAGCACTACATCGAAAACATTTAGTTTTCTTGAAACTAAGTTTGCACTATAGCAATACAACTTCCGATATCGGACGCCAAAATCGATATTAGATAGAAGGTAAAAAATAAATCTGGTTTTGTAAAAGCGCAAGCTTATTCTTAGTGGTACGTGCTTTAGACAAAGATTGATACGGATAAGCAGTGAGACTTTTATTCCGCGGGAATGATTGAGCAATGGTGACTCACACAATTTCATTATTTCAGCAGTTGTAGAGAACAAAGTCGTTATATTTCTTGTGTTTGTTTACAAGCCATCTCCCCCATGAAGTTGTGCTATGTTGAGGTGTTTTAGCTACTTGTGCTGAAACCTCGGAGCAACACGTGTGACTTCAAAACACAGATGTGGTTCCAATGACGCGATCTTATAGAGCACCGTTAATTGTCATACTGTGTCTGAAATCCTCGCTGGAATATTCACCAATTACAATCGAGAGATGATGATGCCGAAAATTTCAGAAATACTGCGAGCGTGACAACGACTGCTTGAGCGTAGTGGGATCAATATTTGGTACATTGCGTCCGACGAGATATGCAGTGACAAAGATGACGAACATACAAAGTCGCTGACACGACACTCCGAAAGCGGAACAAACGTAGGAGCCTGAAATAATGGCTATGGATGCCGCTTTTCGCATCCAAATTCATGTGAGATACATCGTTAAAAATAGCAACTACCGCATAATAAGAACCTGCGTGTCTCTTGATTCAGTCGTTACCGTCATTACAAATTTTTCTGCCTGCTTAATTGGACTATTTCGGAGATCCATGTCGAATTCCATCTTGTCTGAAAAATGCTCGTATTGACAACAGTTCTGCAACAGATTACATAGCGAGCATGTAAGAACAATTGCCTACATTACCTTAAGGAATGATCCGATGCTATTCTAGGAGAAATGACTACAGTAAGCTGAGTGAATGCAATAAACCATAGTCGAAACCACTCTTAGATCAGAGAGACCAAAGCATGGGGGGGGGGGGGGGCAAAAACCGTTAACCATTACTGAACGTCAAGAAAAAAAAAATTTGGCACGCACTTCGTGACGAAGGAGCACATTAAAAATAAAGTACTATTTTATTAGCGTGTGTGACTTGTGTCTAAACAGAAACTCCAGGACTGGCGTTTTGTTCCTGTTTGCTTTTTTTTATATTTACTGTTAATGCATGCTTCTGAAATGTGCTTAATTGCCGGCACGCTTTGATGCAGATCATGCTGTCGTCAGTGATTGTTGAGGAATTTGCAGTTCTCAGAGAAGGGGGTGAAAAATTATCACAAACACACGCAGTTTAGCTATACTAAATTAAGATCTAAGGCTCGGGCTTGAACGAAATGGTGGCCGGCTTTTTTCAATCTAAAAATAATGCACTTTATGCCAAAATATATTCTTGTTACTTTATTCTACAAAACTTTCCGTCAAGCAGAGTGCACACACCGCATACGTAGTGTCCACTATGGGAAGGCGATATGCTCATTATTTAAAGCAGCAGTATATGGGAGGAATAGTTCTAAACCAATCGATAAGATTGGGGAAGGTGCAGCATACGCATATATGTAAATGCGATATTTTCACACAGAGGAGAACAATACGAACAAATTATGATATTTTTATTCTCTTTATGTATTTTACGTACATCTAGATAAAAATTATTCTGCGCAAAGAAAACTTCTTATTCCTGAGGGTAAACTATCCAGAAGGAGCGAAAGCCTCTCCCGTTGAGGCCTCTTCTCGAGCTCCAGAGATCGATACCTGACAAAGGTCATCAGCTTTCTACCGGCGAAAACAAATCACCGCATTCTCCTGGGACCAGCCGTCGACCTGGGAGCGAGTGAAGGTTATCGGCACAAACATCTGGGGCTGGTCCTTCGACGAGAAGAATAATGACGTTCTTTTTTTTCCCCGTACAACCTTCCTCCCATTCAAGGAAAGTCATTATGGTCGCGCGATTTATATTTTAGTATTCCATACAACTTGCTGATCCATTTTCCATTGTAAGGTATTTACAGCTCCACTGCCCCGTACAACTTGAAAGTACTTAGGCGAGGATGACTTCTGACAAAAGAAAGACAAGACACCTATAAATGGTAGGGAACATATTATAGGACGCAAAGAAAACTGGCACATGCTTTACAACATATACGCAAGGTGATTTAACCAGGAGTCTCATAAACTGTAACATCGTCAACATATTTAATCAAAATATCAGTGCGGGAACATGTGTGATGCAGGACCTTAAAAACGTGAATAGTTATAATCATCGATAAAACAATACGTCACACAGTGGCATATTGGTTAGGTGTGAAAAATATTCCGCCAAGAGAAGCTCCCTACGACCCATAAAAGCTTTCTGTTAGTAGTCAGGTGTCATATTCTGCGCATCGGGCTCAATCTAAGTTATTAGTCAGGTCTTGCAGTTGGCGGAATGGGGCCGTTGTTGAAAACATAATACATCGAGGTGACTGCATATACATTTTTCAAAAAATTCGTGTTTATTCTAGAAATCAAGAGAGCAAGCAGTGTCAGATAGTAAACGCGAGTACATTTTAAAACTGCGTTAAGTCGCATTGCTGGAATACACCGCTTTGAAGTGCCTATTTAAATAGAGCAGTCTGCATTCCTTGATCTGAACTACGCAACAACGTAGAAGCAATTAATAGCGGCAGATGAGTAGACACAGTGTAAGGCAGGGAGTTAGAAAGGGTCGACGAGATATTATGCTGTGAAATTATTTTTTATCTGGGCTTTCTTAATGAAAAAAGAAACGTCTTTGGTTTTTGTTGCGTTTTCTCGATCCTTGGAGAGCTTCTATACAAAACACACGCAGACAATGTACATACACGACCTGGACATCTTAGCCACAATAGAGGGTAATGGTGACGTCACGGGGGCACATGCGCACTGTCCTTGCATGCTGCTGATATGCTTTCGGTGTTTTCCCAGGACATGCTCAATCGTAGTCGGCCACATGTGTCTTGTCTCCCTTCTTCGCCTTGTCCCTTGATTTAAGCGTCTTTTTCAAGATGGGCCAGTACCGAATCACAGAGATGGCTTAAATGGAAGCACTTGATGTTCAACGAGATCAAGCAGAACCTGGCTCACTCCGATTTGCTATATCAGGTTTTTTTGTCCTTGTAGAGCTGCGCCATATTTAAAAAGATATTGCCAGTGACGGATAGCGGAATTGTAACTCTTGAGGTGAACCTTGAGGTCTTCGAGGATAAATTGAAGAGGCGGCTATTACGTCTACGGCAAGCCGAAAATGCTTCATTTGAAGAAATGACATAATTAAACTATAAAGCTTTGTCATTTATTTCTTTAAGGTACATATATTGATTTAAAAATTGTATTCTGTGAGTTTGCAAGGCGTATTCATTTGGAACGAATTCGCATGACTACGCCATAACGACTCGGGACAACACTAACCATGTTGCCAGCAATGCCGCACTGTATTCGCGTCACCTGCTGCAACACGCTATTGCTATGGTGCACTGTCACTGAGATTCGTTTCACTGTTTCTTCAAAGTCTGCTTTTAATACTCGCTTGATACATGCTTTCAGCGAGGTGCTTCTGGAACATACGTGATTTCCTATGACGTCTATGAAAATTTTTCACAAAGTATTTAGGCACAGAAAATATGTCAGGACAACACCCAGCTTCGTTCGTGCCATTAGCCACTCGGATTAGAACGCTCACTGTCGCAGAGTGCAGGCATTTTTTTTATTTTGTTCTTTGTGTCCAACAGAAAGTAGGCCACACTTAGGTAGAAAAGAAGAGATGGGCGAGGGCGGTACTTGCGGGGCGTGTAATCTATCTCTGGCACGGTGAATGCGCTTCCAGACGCACGATTGCATCGAACTGCAACAGCAACCACAAAAAAAGCTATATTTGCGTGCCATTTCTGCGGCCTCGTAACACAGACACCAACGCACGTACAGACCTACGTTTGGCGCGCAACGGGGCTTCGATATATCGACCATTCGGAACATCGGGAGTGCTCAGTGTGTGCGATCCTAAATAGCCATTGTGAATCAGGTCGTTCCCGCTGTTCGCGAGCCGAGCCCACCCTACCGGCACGGCCAAGCATGATCATCCCCTGAGCTCATTCGCGATTTGGGCCATTAAGGGAACATTTCGCGTGGCCTCGGTATTGTTCAGGCCGTGTGCTTCCCTCACAGCCTGGTAAGGGATTCAGCCGTGAATCCGTAGTAACTTGTTTATTTCGAGTATCTGCACAAAGGAGCTTCGTCGCCTTTTTACAAAAAACTGTATGCCATTTGAAAGAAATCGGGGCTGCATTGACGAACATTCTCGTCCGTAAGGGCCGTTTTTCATTAGATGGCGGCATAAAGTAAATCCTACAACGAAGTTTCGTGTTATCAACTTTTATAAGCAGCTCTAACCTGGGAACTTTATTGCAAATAAAAGTCTGAGTCGCTATTTATCCACTTTGGTAAGCATTGCATAAGTTCGCGTAAAAGAAAAAATATTAAACGCTGTTCTTATTCACCTGGCGTAATGTGCCGCAACCTGTTCAATGTACCAGGTTGGTTGTTTAAGCAATTTTATTTGTGCTAGAAGTAATGATGAAATGCTTGTTAGAGTGTCGTGTCCCATCAACGGCCAGCGATTTACCTGCAATATTGTCTCTCGAGAGTGTGCAGTTATGATGAATTCATTGTTCTT
This sequence comes from Dermacentor andersoni, assembly GCF_023375885.2. NCBI lineage: Eukaryota > Metazoa > Arthropoda > Arachnida > Ixodida > Ixodidae > Dermacentor > Dermacentor andersoni. The sequence goes on from NC_092824.1 coordinate 59,382,252, forward strand.
AGAGGGCTGTCTTCTGCTTTCACAGACACTATTGCTTTTTTCCGGTGACGTGGAGTCACACTCTGGCTTTGTGACTGGGTCTGAGTGAGAAGATTTGTAAGGTTGAAGAAATACTGAAGGAACTACAGTCGCGAGAGGCAAGTGTGCTGGAAAAGTTGTCAGACATTGCTAATTCAACTTGTCACCGTGTTGCCGTATATTCCTCAATGTAAAAAACAAAAACTCAAGCTTACTTTGCTTTTTCAGAACTGATAAAAGTCTGTGGTTTGCAAGAGTATGCACATGAGCCAACTAGGCTTAACGCTATCCTGTATCTCGTACTAAGCAATGATAAAAACGTTATTACTAGCACAATGTGTGTCCTGGAATTAGCGACCACAGTGGCGTTTTCGCAGAACAGGACGTTGCTCGAATGTGTACACATACACGACCACCACGCAATGTTTTCATATAAGAAAAAGGGAACTTTGATGGCATTTCCAACGAGTTGGTCTTCTTCTGTCTAATGATTCTGTGCCTACGGCATCAGTATATTGACGCCTATTTGCTGTAACAAAGTAATTGAGCTCGTTAAGGCACACATGCATCAGCGGTGTCTAAAACGCAGAAAGAGGCACAAACCTTGGTGCAACACTCAGATACGCAAACTGATCAGAAAAGCAGCCCACAAAAAATTTATAAGAGCAAAACAAACATTAATGAGACAAGGCCTGAAAGTGCAGACAAATAGCTCAACTTAACACTGAAACAGGCAAAGCATTTTTTTTTTTGCTTAGCTAAAGCCATACCTGAAGGGTAATTCAAAATAATTTTGGAAATACGTAAAGAAGAGAACAAAATCTGACACAGCTATTCTCAAAAATATAACGGACGACTTAGAAAAAACAGAAACAGTTAATGTGTATTTTCAGTCGGTGTTTATTAAAAGGATTCTGTACTCACCGGTGTTATGCCTTGAGTCTTGTCATAGAAATGGCTGAAATCAAAATTCACTATGCTGATTTAGATGATTTGGCTACGAGGCCGGACGGGATATCATCCCATCTGCTTAAAACGTGCCACACTATTATTGCATGATATATATGCGTTATGTACAAATTGTATCTTGACGCTTGCCTGATTCTAAAAAATTTGAAGATAGCAAATGCTGTGCCTGTGCATAACTATTACAAAGCTATCATCCTATGTACTAATGACGCTTATCAGTGCACTGAATTATTTGAGTCGAGTGCGATGTTTCTTCGCCCAACTTCAACGTCCGAAATCTTAACCGTCGTTCAAGGTCTAAAGAATAACTGCTCAGCCGGTTTTGATGGTACTAAGGTATTACAAATCAAACCAGTTTCTGAATTAATATCTAAAGTGCTATGCGACATAACAAATTCTATTCTATGTTCTGGAATATTTCCTGACAAGATGAAAATTACATGAATTGCCATATTATACAAAAGAGGTTCATTTCATGATTTCAATAATTACCGGCCTATATCTATACTTTCGTCCGTTTCGAAAATTGCAGAGTAGTTGATCCACTCTAGATTGGTAAATAATCTGCACCGGCGCAATTTGCAATAGGCACATCAGTACGGGTTCCTGAAAGGCAAATTAACTGAAAGGGCGTTACATTATATTAAGGGAAAACTGCTGTGTAATATGGAAAAACATTTACCTACCTAGGCACCTTTTGGACTTCAAGAAGGCATCTGATCCTGTTAAACGGAACATTCTCTTAGCTAAGCTACCGCGGTATGGAATACGTTGTACATCCCTCAGTTTGATCCGCAGCTACCTGTCTAACCGAGCGCAATTTGTCGCTGTTCATGATATGAGGTCAGACTTGCAATCGATTAAATACGGGGTGCCACAAAGACCAATTCTAGGTCCTACACTATTCCTTCTCTACATTACTCATATCGTTCCTGGTCCCCACACCTCCGAAATAGTTCTTGATACAGATGACACGAGTGGTTTCTTCTTCTAGCTTGGCTACTCCCACACCTCTGGCAAATACATAGCTTCAGCATTTATCAGAATGCTTATATGCGAATCAACTACTATTAAATGTAAGGCGAGATGAACTTTATAATATTCCACGCCATCAATAAGCTCCTTATATCCCGTAACTTAATTGTATTCTGGTCTAAGGCGCTAGAGCGCGTAGCACAATAGAAGATTTAGTTCAGTTTCTCGAAAACCTGCAATGAACGCAGCATGTAGAGTTCGTGATACGCAGTGTTTAGAAAACGACAGGTATGTTAAACAGACACCGTACTTTATTACCCAGGCAGCTTAGGCGCCAGCTTTATTTTTCTTTATAGCTTTCCTGTTTTCATTACTGTATCCTCGTTTGGGGAGTTACGTCTCAAAACAATTTAAAGAATTAATCTGTACCTCGTGTAAAAAAGAGCTGTCCGTTTTATTCAAACCTACCCTATCACGAACATGTTTCCTCCTTTTTCATTGTGGACCGAGTATTCCTGATATGTACAGTGATTGTCTCTCTGAACTTACGTTTACTCAAAACGCAGTTGACTATGGAGGGGGGGGGGGGGTGAATTATTCCTATCCACCTACACTAACACTTCCACGAAATATGATTTCAGGCGTTTGATATTTACTAATATAAATACAAGAAGTAATTATGAGCTGCAGCTATTAAATAGATGAGACATCCATCAAATACCAACCCGCAATTACTGTCTTTAATTACACGTTCTGCTGCATTACCATCATTCGCATGCAATCGAAGGTATACTTTCTTGACTCTGGCATTGAATTTGAAATACCATTGATGGGTTACTGGTTGCTCATAAAGCTATATATTGATTGTAGTTGCATACTGCTTGTATATTGTATCGTTGTACTTGAATTCTGGTTGTATATTCTCTTACTGTTAAAAAGATTGGTGCGCTTGTGGATGAAGAAATTACCGATGCCGACATTGATGCATGCCACAGAGTGCCGACTGCAAGACATGATGAGACAAATATCATCGTTCGTTTTGTCCGACGCACAAAACGCAATGCTGTCCTTCAGAAGGCCAGAAAAATCCGGATTAACACTACAAAACTGGGTTTTGAAGAATCTAAGCCAGTCTACGTGAATGAGCATCTTACCCGTCATGGTAAGCAGCTTCTCGGTGCGGCGACAAAGAAAAAGCGTGAAGTAGGCTGGAAGTTTGTGTGGACAAACGGTGGCAAAATCTTTGCTCGAAGGGACGAACAGTCTGCAACTTTGCGGATAAACGCTACGAGTGACCTGGAAAAAATGTCCCGCGAAACTAAGTGAAGTGATTAACCACATGCCAGAAATAGCAACAAGCAAGAATATGGCAGCTTTAAACTCTTCTCACTACTATACTATAAACGCCTTCAATTCTTTGGCAGAGACTACTCAGAACCAATTGCGAGTGTTCCACTTGAACGTACGCAGTATAAGAAACAAACAAGAAGAATTACGCGACTTCTTCACTTCATTGACCGTTGAATTTAATTTGATGTTATTCACAGAAACGTGGTTAAGAGTTGAAGAACAACCCCCATTCTTTCAAAACTATGCTTATCAAGGTGCTGTTAGGTCGCATGGAAGGGGCGGTGGCGTAGCCGCGTACATCAAACGACCTATGTCTCATGAAGTTTCGCGTGATTTTTCGGTCGTTAACAATGATGTTGAGTGCCTTACCATACATGTGGAAAACAATGTAGCTGCCGTTATCTATAGGCCACCCGCAGGTAACAAAACAAATTTCTTCGAGTTCCTAGACAATCTACTGCGACACCTTACTTGTACTGGTCTGTCTTTCGTGATAATGGGTGACGTCAACATAGATATGCTATCGCATGATGCCCCTTCAAGACAACTGACAGAATTAGTCACATCTTACGCATGTGTAAACACTATCGTCGAAGCAACAAGAGTGACACCCAATATTGCAACTTTGCTTGATGTATGTATTACGAACATACACCCACCGAATTGTGCTGCTGGATTGCTGACGCTAGGAATTAGTGATCACCTTCCAGTTTTTTGTCTTATCCCCTCTTTGTGTGGTAAACGTAGTCATGTACCAAAGAAGATCATCCGCAGGATAAATGATCAGTCATTGAAACTCTTTTACGTTCTGGTTGCTACCGTTGATTGGGCATGCGTATTAAAAGAAGACGACCCTAGTAAGGCGTACAATATTTTTCTTGATAAACTTATTGCATGCTACAATCAAGCATTTCCAACGGAACTGAGTAGGCCAAGATGTAAAAGAATACGGAAGCCCTGGATTAACAACTCCTTATTAAAGAAAATAACAAAAAAGAACCGTTTGTTCCATATGTTTTTAAAAACGCGAGGAGAAGATGCCCTAATCACTTTCAAACAGTATAGAAATAAACTGAGCAGTGAAATTAAAAATGCTAAGGTAGAATATTATGAACAGGTTTTTGCCAAAATAGGTAAGGATCCTAGGAAAATATGGAATGAAGTAAAAAATCTAACTGGGAAGAAAGAACAATGTACCGTACTAAAAATAGTCACACCTACAGGCACACTAACCGGTCTTGAAGCGGCCACCGCCCTTAACGCCTATTTTGCCACGAGCGCAGTGTACGAGCAGGAAAATGATGAAGAGCATAACTTGGTTGATAACAGCGTTACGATAGTGAACTCTATGGTTCTCGCACCAGTAACTCCTCACGAAATCAACAAACTTATCAATGGGATTAGAAATGATGTTGCTTCTGGTTCTGATGAAATTAAAGCAATGCCAATTAAACATGTGTCTGAAATCCTATCCCCCATCCTAGCAGACATAATAAATAAAATGTTTGAGACTGGAATCTTCCCTGACTCGCTCAAGATAGCCCGCATCTGTCCTATTCACAAGGGTGGTGCTGAAGGAGACATAAGCAACTATAGGCCAATCTCGGTCCTGCCCGTTCTATCGAAAGTATTTGAAGGGGCCATAAATATAAGACTAGAAAAATTCTTTGCGAAATATGGGGTAATAAGTGACATGCAGTTCGGATTTCAAAAAGGAAAATCTACCGAGGACGCACTTCTCAGTATCAAGCATGATATTATACATAACTTTGAGCACAGGCTTTACACGCTAGGACTGTTTGTAGATCTACGAAAAGCTTTTGACTCAGTGTGTCATGATGTGCTATTAATTAAACTAAAAAGATACGGTGTTCGCGGCGTCGTCCTTAAACTGATAGAGAGTTACTTAAGCAATAGGCTTCAATATGTAAGTGTCCACCAAGGAACGACTACAAAAATAGTAATTAAACAAGGTGTTCCTCAAGGCTCTATTCTTGGACCGCTATTATTCTTAGTCTATATTAATGATCTCTGTAGCATCTATAATTCCCCTAAACTAATAATGTACGCAGATGACACGAATATTTTCTTCACTGCACGTACCCTTACAGAGCTTCAGGAGATTGTTAATAAGTATATGGAGTCACTTTCTGACTGGTTACATGCCAACAGGTTACAGTTGAATACTAATAAAACCAAATATATTATATTCGCTCCGATTAACAAACCAATGAAGAATGATATTCATATTACCTTTCGGGGCACTCCGTTAAAACAAGAGGTTAAGCAAAAATTTCTGGGAGTATGGTTCCAAGAAAATTTGTCTTGGAACACCCACATTGATAATCTTGCTTTGGAGCTCAGTAGATCGCTCGGCTGCTTGTATAGAATAAGCTCACTTATACCTTTGTGGCTTAAAGTTTCTCTTTATTATACTCTCTTTTATTCCAGACTTTCCTACTGCATTTTGGTTTGGGGTACAACCTCTAGTAGAAACTACCTCCGAATACTAAAGTTTCAGAAGCGTGTACTTCGCCTACTCGAAAGATATGCAGGACACCCACAAGACTTGCCAACAGGTCCACTGTTTGTAAAGTATTCTCTGCTAAGAGCTGATGAAATTTATTGCTTCAAGTTATTGCAGTATGTACAAAAACATAAACTACACGCATTTAGCAATCCCGCTGAAACACACACGCTCGCCCTTCGAAGGCAAGAGCGCAGAAAGCCTCGAACACGCACGAATTATGGAAAACAACATTTAAATTACCAAATTCCGGTGCTTCTAAATAAACTTCCAGATGATGTCGACCTCAACAAATCGATTAAGAAAAAAACATTCAAAACAATGGTTATCGAGAAAGAAATTCGCTACCAGTGACATCTCATTTAAAACCATATGTAGCGTTTGTCTGTAAAACAGTGCTCTTTTACTGTGTGTTGGATGTCGCCTTTTTTCTCTTTTTTCATATGTTCGCTACGATGATTGACATTTTGCATTTGCGTTCATATGTTTTTTTCTATGACAAGAAATCTGTTTTATATATTTGTGTGCAGTGATATGAACTAGATCCTCTATGACATAGAACTGTGTAGAGTGTAACTACAAATGTGTGTGCTGTTTTTCTCAAATCTCTTTTGTAATATTGTCGAAACTGTATGCGGAGGGAGGGCCTCGTCAGGCTAGTAGCCTTTAGCTCTCCCTTCGCTTTTTCCTTGTATTGGAAAGAAACCAATAAACAAACAAACAAACAAACAAACAAACTGTTGCTTGTCAGCGCCCACTGTAGTAGGCAAAATGTATTTGTTATTTTCTGTCGTTTTGCAAGTACGACCTGTGCGGTAATTTCTATCTTGTGCAAGAATATTTTTGTTGAATGAATGCTATTATGGGTGCTGGAGGCCAAGCACATGACTACATAATGTTTCCTTTTGCCCCAAGCATCCTGACAATCGAGTATTGTTAATGTTAACCAAATGAATACATAAACAAAACAACGAAAGGGAACGAAATTGATGTCCACCTGTCTTGTAGTACGACGCTACAAAAGAAACCCATGGGCAAAAATTGGGCACAAACGTGCCCCAGCCTGGCGTATGGCTTTCATCAGTCGTGATACGCTTGAGAAAGAAGCCTGCGGCCTATTTCATGTCGAAACACCTGCATTCGCACATAATAATAAAAAAAGTATTAACGGGATGTCCTGGCCAGTACGAGTGCCGGAACGGAACGAAAACAAGAGCGAAAAACCAAACAAAACGATATTTTTGACCATAACATAAACCTTAACCCAAACGTTATTTATTATTTTGTTCCTAAGCGATATCGAGATATTTTTATCAGTTTTCGGTTAAAGGGGAAATTCAGCAGTGCGAAACGACCGACGACGGGCAATGTCTGCATTAGGTTGCATCGCGCGGATAGCACGAGCAACAGCCGGTCGAGCGCTCCAGTAATCTAAACCTGCCGCTCGGTTCACTAGCAAATGGGCATCGTAGCAAAACACAGGGCTTCCACGCTGACTAGGTTATCGTTTTCTTTTCTCCGTGTACGACGCTTTGTTAACGAAGGTTTGCCGTTTCTTTATGTTCGTATAAGCTCGTTTTATCGGAACAGCGGTCTCGCATTTCGGCGATGACAGTCGATGACGTGCGGCTTCTGAGGTGACGCTCAGTCCTTTGGCTCATAGTACTGAGCATGCTCTCGAAATTCATAGTGTGCTTAATGGGAAAAATAAATACTATGTTTTTATCGTTACTCTGGTTCGAAATTTTTTACACGCGAACCAAAGCCGTTGTGAGCTGTTACAGATTATTTTTTTTTGCTCCGCAGTAAAACCAGAGCGGCACAATTTTCATTGGGACGAAACTAAAAGCACAGTGAAATACTTTTCGTTACGACATCCTGGTTCTGGCCGCTCACGGGGCGGCCATTCACCATATGGCGTGCGAATGCACGTATTAGGGGGGGGGGGTACGATGTCGTGTTGATGACAAACACCCCTTTCCAAGCACTGAGGTCCCATAACGGCCGTGCCCATAGCCGGTAGCACGCTTGTACCAATTTTACCGGTAGGTACCCGGCGGCAGCCCTGGTCTCTCTTCCCAGTCCGATCCAGTCAGCTCTATAGTCCGTATCCACAACAAGGCCGTCTGTGGTTGAAATGCAGGGCCAGGACAAAGTTCTCTTTAGCCTCAAGGCTTTCTTTCTGAAAAACAAAAAAAGAAAGCTTTGTAGCTTTGAGCTTGAAGACGGGTGACCATCATTTTTCCCTTTCATGAACTTTTCTCCTCCTTTGCGGGCTTCAGCAGAATCCATTTGCTATGTTCATTTTATGTCCCTGTCATTCGGGCCGTGTGATTCGCCATCCCTCAGCGATCTGATAGCCTTCTGGTTAGCTCAGACAATAAAGAAAAAAAAACTCTTCGTTAGCTTAGATTGTACAGCGACCGCCCTGTAGACTGGGTGATCCCGGATTCGAATCCCGGACCAAGACGAATACCTCTTCCTCTGCGAGACTTGCCTTCTGAGACAGCCGTATGGGTTGCCTGTGTAGCGTAGTTGTACAAGACGAATGGATGTCAATTTTTCATTTTCACGAACTTTAACTTGAAGGCTTCCGCGCTAGGGATTCGACAAGCATTGAAAATGTGCAAAATTGTGTTTACTTGTTTCTGTGAACCGAGGCTTATACATTTATTTGCGATGTGAAACTTTGCAGCTGAAGATCTTCAACATGCAGGTACTTGCAGGCAATTATATCGAATGAGGTATCCGATATGAATGTCTTCAGTTTTTTATGTTTTCTCAAAAAGAAACAATTTGTTCAACAATAGTGTGACGCTTGCATTAGAAAGAAGATCGTATGTAAATGTATGTGCGTTCTTACATCCCAGTGGAATGACGTCACACTCATTGAAGTGTCTCTCCGCGTCGTGTCGGTTTCTATTTGTGCTTATAACTACGTAAATCACGTGTTTCCCGTGCAGGACATCTAATTCAGGGTGCAACATTAACCTGCAGATCTTCAGAACCGCGTTTTTTCAGAAGTCTGGCGCACTGGTCATGCTCTTTATCAGGATAGTATTGGTGATCGCGAATCCTTGATCGCAAAACGTTCATCAGCGCACGAGCCGCTCTGTTATCATGACGCCAGCTTCATTTCAACAAACGTCACCTCCTCATATACAAGGCCTTTTTCTTCGTCAATAACAGTAGTTGAGCGCTTAGTAAAAGATGATGCAAAAAAAAATAATAAAGACACACGGGTGCTACTCAAAACATTGAAGTTTAATTCCTTGACATAGCCGAAGAAAAGTGCCTTCAAATACACGTCACCAACCACGTGAACCACGTTGCCACCAGTGAACAAGATGACAAGGTAAAGCGTGCAAATAAGAAAAAAAAAATGAAAATTTAGATACACATGCAGAAAATTTTCAGTTCTTTGACGGACAACGCTGAGGAATTCTCGCTGATACAGTGACAACCAGTCAATCTGCTCACACTCAATTATTAAACGGGTGGTTGAACCCTTGCTGCTTCCTACTATCTCCGTTTTATCGAAGAGCGGGACACACGCATAAGAATGGCAATGAACAGCTAGGCTCGCCTTCTCCGGACTTGACTCAGCGCGTTTGAACCAGGCGTCGCCTCCGCTCACGTTCGGTACTTTCGGCGTCTCGCTGACTAAGCTACGCTGCACCTCTGGAACGTCTAACTTTGAAATCTCCGGAACCTTACTGCCAAATCCCACCAAAACGTCACCAGCAGTGTCCACGTCCCTCAAGGCTTTTGCCTTCGAGTCTACGTGTGCCGCGTCCATGAACTCTGACCAAAGTTTGGGTTAGGCTCTGAGAGGCCATATGCTGAGCTTCTTTCTCTTGCACGTCAACTTTCCAAGCGGGTTATTGAGGAGGGAGCACGCAAGCTAAATTCTGAGTTAGTGAATGTCCTGCATCGATATAAGCATCTGCCCTGCGGTCTTCCGGTAAAGTTTCTGTCGTCCTATTTTACCGAGCACTCTCTCTCTGTTCTCTCCGCGGATAAAGAGGGCGGTTTTTCTCTATTTTCACGTGAACGTTTTTTTAGAAGAGCTAAAGAGGCTGTGTAAGCTGTCTTTAATGAGCGTAGGTTTAGTGTCTTTGCCCAAGGTAAACGCTCGCGCGGTGGTAGTTTGCTACAACCTGGGTCTTGATAAAGTGAGCAAAAGTATCCAAAAATGTGAAAGCATGGCAATACATGTATTTTGGTTCTTTTTTGGGATGGTCATTTCGGAAAAAGGAACGTGGCAAAAGCAAGTCGTATCATATATAAACGACATATTAAGATGGTTGGAAATCAAAGGCCCGTTTCCGGTAAAGAATTCTGATCAAGTATTTGAATTTGTAAACGCCCACGCAGAAGGTGGCCTGAAGGCCTTTCGGTAGGCGAGACAGACTTTTACTATTCCATGCCACATGATGAAATGTTACCTTGTGTCGAGGAACGCATTGATGAACACGGAACCATAAAATTTTCTCGTGAGGCTGGTATCTCTGTCTGTGGTTATCTAGAAATGCTGAACTTTTACCTTTCTTTGACCTTCCTTCAATGGAATAACATCCCTATGTTACAAAAGAAAGGAGTCTGCACTGGCTCCTATTGTCCTCCCGTTTTAAGCGGTTTGTTTCCAGCAGAGTTCGACTGTGGCCTGTCTTTTAGCCTGTAGGATCATTTAGTAATTGCATGCAAATTTTAGATATGTAGATAAATTTATTGTGTTTTTAGATTGCCCCTTAGCGTTTTCAGAAAGAGTGTGATGATATGGTACAGGTTGTACATCATTGTCTTTCCCTCCTTGTTCTGATCGATGCAATATCTGTTAACCGAACCATTAGGTACCTAGACACCAAATTAGTGTCCACTGATCACCACACCTGTTGGCTTTATGCACCCAGGGCCAATAAAGCGCTTTTAACATTTCATTCCAACCATTTTAAACTGGTAAAATTCAGTGTCCCTAAGCTGTGCTTTAAAAACGCACTTGATATGTCCAGTACACATTTAGTGCCATCCAACTTCAACGAACACCTTTCACGTCTCTTAAAGTGCGGTTATCCCTAAGACATGCTCGTGTACATCACAGAAGGGATCCTTCGGCGCAAAAATGAAAAAAAAAGTGGTTTTGGTGTTTCCAACACGAACGTTCGGTCTGGTTTTGAGAAGGGCAGTGTAGCCGTTATTCCGCATATTCACCAAGTTTCGCCCAATTTAAACAAAATAGCAGCTCGAGAGTGTTCTCAGCACCTAGCAAGCTGGGTAGTTTGTGTAGAGCAATCGATCCGACTGAAAAAGTAAGCTTGCAAAACGATGAACAAAAATAAGTTCGAGGAGTGTAAATCAGGGGTCTATCGCAATTTGTTGAGCTGCGGTGGTTGTTACATTGGGCAGACGGGACCATGCGTATATGAATGGCTTGAGGAGCGTAACTAAAGAGTGAAGAAACTGTTTTCAGGTGGTTTTCTAGCAATTCATTGCCCTTCCTTCTGCGTGTCTCCCCTCTTGGATAAAACGGAGGCAGTTGGAAACAGCAAGTGTGAAATCACCCATTTAATAATTGAGAGTGAGCATTGACTGTCACGGTGGTTCCTGTATCAGCAAGACTTGCTTAGCGTTGTCCGATAAAAAACGGAATTTTTGTTTGTCTGCGTAACTAAATTTTCGTTCATCTCGTTTGTGCGCGCTCTCTTGTCATCTTGCTCCCCGGTATCAGCGCCGTTCACGTGGTCGGTGACGTGTATTTGATGGCACTTTTGTTCGTCTCTGTCAAGGAATTAAACCACATTATTTTGAGTAGCACACGGGTGTCACCTTTGTTTGTTTTTTTGTCCTTGTCTTTACGGAGCGCTCAACCACTGCCATTGAAAATGAGCCAACAAGACCATTTCGTCACTTTTAGACCTTTCTTCGACCGCAAAACCGGGAAATATTTACCTTCATCGGAGCTTTATCGGAGGCGATATGCAAGAACGCCCGTGTACCCCGCATTGGGTGCAAGCTGATGAGACCCAGGTCGCCAACTTTATTCAGGGGTCCCCCACTATACAGCGTGCTTAGTAACCAGGTTGTGGTTTTTGCAGGTAATATGACAGAATTCATTTATTCAGCGTGACAAGTACGGTGTTACGTGGAAAAAAAAAAAAAAAAAAAAAAAAAAACGTCGCAGTTTCGTCCGAAAGGCTAAGCACCTATTGCGATAGAAAATTAGTGTATAGCTGTACGAATATAGCAGTTTCAGGGGCCGTAGAGACTTGTACACATTCACTCAGTAGCTAAATTAACAATAAGAGAATGTGTAAACGTGACTGAACAAGGACGTAGGAAGAAACACATACACACACAGACTGCACTGTTTTTGCGTGTGTGCTTCTTTCTACGTCCTTCTTCAGTCGCGCTTATACATTGCATCACACATTCAAACCAACTAGCCGCAGTGTGTTAACTAAATTAACGAGCATGGTGTCACAAGTGCACAGGTAAACATGAACAGATCTCGCTCGATCAGTGCGTAAAGTCGCTGTGAAAATGCTGGAGTGAGGAATCGCGAGAGCAGCAAGCGAATGGACCTTCCTGCATCTCTCGCTTCAACGCGAACGAAACGTCGAAAGCAGAGCGCAGGCGAAGCTACAAGCACCACGCGCACTCTGCAAACATCACAGATCGCTTTAAAGACGGGGGCGTCGCGGGCGCGCACTTTGGCAACGCGTTTTAGGCGTCCGCCATTCGCGTGCCGAGATGCCGCGGTAGCCTCCACTCTGTACTGAGCGGCGGGCCAGGGGGACGTCGAGACACCCTGGCAGCCGCCGGAAAAGACCGCCCCTCCTGCCTAACCTGGGCCCCCTGCCTCGCGGGCGAAAGGAGAGAGCACGCTTTGGGCCCGCGTTCCTCACTCACGCACGCGAGATTGCGCCGCGTTCGCCGACTCACCCTCGCAAGATTTCACCCCGCCCGTACGGCACGCGGCAACGGTTTTATCGCCCTTAGATTTTATGCGGAACCTCACGGCGACGGCGACTGCAGAAATGCGCATGGGGTGCCCATATAAATGGTATCGCAATAAAAAAAATAAAACCGTTTTCGCGTTGTCGGCTGCTTCCGCTAAACAAGCAGAACTACGTCTGGCATCACAGCCGCAACACTGGGTCCATTTTGTAAAGTTGTTTACACCGCCGATACTCGTATACGGTGACTACTCCTCCTTTCGTCTCTCTGATATTACGCAGCCGGAACAGCTCCCAGAGCCCGCTCGTTTACCGCGTCTCCGTGGTGATCAACTCTGCTACATAAAATGATTGCTAAGTACGCCGTAATCTGTCGTTGCGGAGATGAAGACGCTCAAAATTACGCCTGTGTTTCTAATGGTTGAGAGGAGGCGTCGTTGCTTACGTATGCAGGGTGATCCAAGAGAGAGAGAGAGTGTGTTCTGAAAGAACGACGGCGATGAACAGTGAGATAGTTCTTGTTGCACATTGTCGCCGGCATTGGTCAAAGGCCAGCAATTTGACTAGTTAAGAATTTTTGTTTTAGCAGTGGCCCATCACATCAAGAATTTCGCCGTGTTTCTTTTAAATATAAAGTAGATTACAGCCCCTTCTATACGAACTGGTAAAAAAAAAAAAAGAAAACGATTCAGAAAAAAGTATCTGTGAGCAAAAAAAAAAAAAAAAGTGTGTTCTTAACGCCCTGGCGGCGAAGTTGTTGCTTCTTCTCGCGTAATTTTTTGAACGAGTTTATCAAAATACAGCTTTGAGAAGGCATGTCTCGAAGTGAAATTTTACACCCTGCAAAGTTATTGAATGATAGGCGCAAAGGGGTATACTCCTCTGTAGCTTTTATTAGCGCATTGATAAAATTCTGTTTATGTTTGTACACGCACATTCGTGAAGAGAGCCCTAGTCAGTGGGAAATTTCTGTTCGCTCTAATTAACCTAACATGAGCGAAGACCCCCTGCAATCACATAATCTTTTTTATACTTATATAAGCGATTTCGCATGCGACCATTGTAGTGATTGCTGTTTGTTATTTAAGAACTTCGCACGAAACAACCTTGACAAAACTGTCATCCAAGTAGTCACACGCCTGGTACGCCCCTATCTACGTTTGTAACAAGGAGTATTTTCGCTGTGTACAATAGTTCGAGCGCCATCGCTAATCACAAGCGATCGCAATCGCTTTCCGTAACAGATGTTAGAACGAAACAACGGTCTGCAGTTTGAGTATTTTGCGTGTCATACAAATTAGCAATTAGGTCCGACAACAGAGCGCCTGGAAAGCGCGAGCACAGACATTTTTTTAAGCCCCGTATTCTGCTCAACGATCCCTCCCGTCTCATTGCTTAGCGCAAACATGAGACGGCTGTTTGTCCGGCTCATTTTGTTGCTGTGCTGTCGTGCCTGGAGGAGAGAGGTTGCTGTGGCGCAAGCTGATTTCGGGATGTTCCTCGATAGCGTGAAGTACTCTGATTACATGGGCCGGTGTTTGCCTGTTTCAGCCAGAATTACTTGTGTTACAACCGGATACGTTTCATACGCATGACACACGAAAGAGCAAGGGCCGTAATGTCATTTGCCGAGCTCGTGCTTGTATAACCTCTCCACTTGAGTGCACCGTGAGGAAGCAAAAGATAAATGGTAACAGGAAAGACATCTGCAAAAGCTCATCGGTGCCGTAAACTGCAGTTTCCGAACTTTCTTTATTACTACATTTATTAGGGTCGCCCAAGACAGTGGCTCCAAACAGAACGTGGCAAACCCGCTTCGCTATGAAGCTATGTTTGAATGCTGTTGTGAGATGCATTGGACGCATCTTTCTGATTAAAATAATTTCACAGCTTCAAGAATAACTGTAGCATAAGAATATATCGTAACGTAATTCGACGGCATAATAATTAAGAAGTGTTAACTACTCTTGTTAGTACGTTTTTGCTTTTACTATATTTTTCGGTGTCATGTGTACATAAGGTACAAACGTTTGAAAAGAATATGCTCTGGCGAAATATACTAATGGCGTCACCGTGCTTATGGTGTATCATATGTATCGTCATTATCGACAGCTGCTTAGTATTAGGTGCATTTACAAAACTGTATTTGTGGAATTTTTTTGCTGTCTGTATGCGAAGTATCCCTGGGTATAGAATTTGTTTCATCCTATATATACTCCGGTGTTCACGTCTCATCTGACCTTACGTGGTAGACACACATTGCACACGTAATAAGCAACGCAAACAGAGCATTAAAGTACCACCGGCGCAATTTTTCACGAGCGCCACAGTCTCTGAAACTGATGCTCTATAAAACACTTACCCGGCCTAAACTCGAATATGCGGCCTCAGTTTGGGATCCTTGTCAAAAGAATGTAATTTATTCAGTTAAAATGGCGCTGAACAATTCCACACAATACATATTATACAGCTATAACAGGACCGCCAGCATCACCACAATGAAATCTGACGTATACAGTTAGCACCTTTAACATTGCAGCGTAAACACTTGCGGTTCTCTCTGTTTCATAAGATATATCATCATCCCGTATACGAGCTCCTTTACGCACCACATTACATATCTCGGCTTGATCACCAACACAAAGTTTGTATTCCATCTTGTAGATCCTCCTCCTTCTTACACTAATTTCTCCCGCAAACAGTTGATGGTTGGAATCACCTTCCTGTAACTGTTGCCTCCATAAGTGATACTAAACGTTTGACGAAATCTTACGCGGCGTTTCGTTTTGAGTAATCTTGTTTTCCCTGTGTTTATAACTATGGTTTGAATGCTCTTCTCACATTGAATTGCGCACTCTGCTTACTAACGTCTCTTATGCACCTTGGTTTTTCTAATCTATGTTGGTTGACATATGTAGTTTAATAATTAGAAATAATATTTATTTACTTGGGTTTGTTATCCGCTTATATTGTGTAATTATACTAGTATGTTTTCGTTGTTTGCTGATTCTGTTCTGAAAATTTATGTTGAACTTATTCTCCACCCCCCTCTGTAATTTCATTGGCCCTGAGGGTATAATAAATAAATGACAAATATTGGTTCTTCTAATCGTCAAAATGTCAATTACGGAGTTTTAGAGAACCAAAACTGATGTCAAAATTGGATGTCTCTGTCGAGCTACTCATCGCGTGTGTATGTCTTTTTTGTTTTTTTTCGGAGAGACGGTAAATTCGCACAACATGAAAAACGTCACTATACCACGCACCCGCGCTCGCGGAATACCAGCGCCGTCATACAGTCTCTGTGGGAATGCAAGACTCCATCATTCCGGGGGCTTTCGCGTAACTCCGGCGCCGCAGAGGCGTTCTTACTTGGTACAGTACATGCATTCGCTGTAGTAGTGATATGCTTCTGCTGAAATGCGCAAGTACAGAATTTCATCGCTGGTTAAAAAAGATCGGAACCCACCTGACAGTAGCCTGAAGCTGCAAAGGAAACTCATACGGTTTGAACAGAAAGCTTCGTAGCTTCGTCCTGACTAAAGGAACACGTGCGTGTGTCTCGGAAGATATTCGTAGCTTCGTAACTACGGTTATTTGTTTGAATATGTGTATATATTTTCAAAACAAATATTCGTAGCTTCGACCTAGTACTTGGATCTAATCTTGGAAGAAAGCCTCTGCAGTGGCTGTCCTTTGTAGCTTCGCACTATACTGTCAGGTAGATACCACTTTATAAAAGCAGGCGTTCTTCTTTTTCTAAGCATGAAATGCTTTTAGCTCCCGTTGTAGGCGACGTTGAAGTGACCTTGAGCCAAAAGCCAGAGTCGTTAGCCGGGCACTCAAACGAGAACATCCGGGTACTGAAGCGAAAACACAAGTAAAATATACCTGGTAGCGAACCTTCCATAGAAGTCCATACGTTGAAAACAAAGCAGTTCATCGGTGGTTCATGGGGCTTAGCGCCATCTGTGTCAAGAGGGAACACTTCCGGTGGGAAAAAAAATGTGACACCATATCCGTTCAACATGGAAGTGATGTCATTTGGTTCTCAAAGGCGCGTAATTTGTTTTGGTAGCCTTCCATTAGAGTTGTATATACAAATGCCCCGCCATTCGACTTGATGGACGTTTCGAGCTTTTAGAGCGGAAAGCGATGCAAGGAAAGGTCAGCCGCACGGGTGTCGAAATTGCACCCCTGAACAGAACGTACTTTATTCAGAGGCCGACGAAAGCTTTAGGTGTAGGGTGCTAGTTCAATCGTCGGACGCCAAGCCGGTCGGCCTGGGCAGTCGCGCGAAAACAACTAAAGTAAGCAATTATCTGGCGATCGTAACCAAATTATTTTTGACTGAACAGGTTAAGAAACGGTGAAGCTACCTGCGTCACCAATTTGAGACAGTCGTCGACAAGCAAAACAGAACAACTTATGAAGACGGCGTGTTCTATCAGGTGAAATTTACGAGTGCGCCTTTCTGCGCACTTCAAGAGCTTCGTTGCTTTGCAAGCGACAGCGGCGACAACAAAAAGTGGTTGCTGTGGGTGCAAAAACTGTGGCTGCTGAAAGAAAGGTATTTATTGATAACTATAAAAGAAAATAAAGTTGTATTTTCTTTACTCGTCACGTATATATAATATTGATTATGAATCTCATTTTCGTTGGATGAATCTGTGTTGCGGGATGGCACGCAAAATCTGTGCAACGCACCGTTTCTCAAAAGTAGGACCAACAAATACTTCATTCATCTTATGAAGAGCATGTCCAGCAAGTGACGCGCATGTAGTTGTACCACAAGCGATTAAAAACTCGCGCATCTGATAAATACTTGCCCGTGAAAGTGGCCGTGGTTTCTAGTAGGGTTGCATAGGTTGCAATTTTAATTATAAATTTAGTAGTGCAACGCTAATACAAATAAAGGAAGAAGGTCACGGCAAGTGCCAGAAAAGGTTTCGTAAAGAAATCGGATGCGAATGGTGCTGAAGACTTCGCCCCAGGTGCCTACAGGGATGGTCGAACAGTTAAAAACATAAAACGAGAATTCTGAAAATGCTGTTTTTACGTGCACAAGGAACACTTTCTCAGCAATGATTTAACGGTATTCTGTGAAATTTCAATCCATAATCGCTCAGTGGTCGTTGCCGAGACGGAATTAAAACATAATTTTTCAATGAATACGTTTCTTATTTACAACTTTCTTCATTCAGACTGCCTAGTTAAAGCCTTTAATAAAAAGGTGAACTTGAGGACTGCAATTACGAAATGCATTTCTCTTAGTTCTGTAAAGCCCTCGTGTCAAAGGGAAGATTTCAAAGCACTTTCGTCGCTCTAGAAAGTATCGTTATTTTTGAAATATTCCTTTACCAAAGTAACAATTCGGTCTCATTTAAATTTTTATAGGTCCAGTACTACTCAGCTTTTCTGCACGAATGTTCACATGAAAGAAGTAGAAACATATTTTAATAGCTGCGAAAATTTTGAATTGTTTGTCGAGAGTGTAATTTTAGATATTTGCCGAAAATGTTAGTCCTTTGTCCGTGTACGATCCCCCCCTTAATTAAAAAACGCCTTTTTCTTTCCCAATGTTTGTTCCCTCCCAACATAGTCACGCTTCAATCGCTGCTCCCATAACCACCCTTGCTGCTGTCGGTGAGAATTTGTTGTGAAGCGCTTCTCGCCCGAAACTTCGCGACCTATTTGTGTCGACGTTGGAGAAAACCCAAGCAATTTTCGAGAATAAAACGAGATCATACGCTAGTTACACCCAAATACATCGCAAAAATATTGCTTCCGACTTCTTCCTAATGTCTGTTCAGAATATCACTCAAGCTGTACCTTCTTGTGCGCTGAAGTTTGTCATTTCAAGTAGCGACGTTCAAATCGTTCCAAAGGCGGATACAGAGCACCGTGCACTTCAATTATGGGAAATGGAGTTTGCTGCGGATCTACTGCGCTCGCCGAGCTGCTGTGTGGCGTGGTGCTCGATGCTTATGGAAGCGCTGCTTTGCCTTCGTGGAGGAAGGGAAAAGTTAGGAGAGGACATTACGTGACGCAGCCAGCCTTGGCAAGCGAACGCTCCGTGACGCCGGCCTTTTCCTAAGCGGCGCAACACGTGACCTCTTGCGTCGAGATCCCGGAGCCGGAATCGAGAGTTGCTGGGACGTTTGGTCGCGGCTGCTTCAGGTGCTTTCCTTCTCCTAGCCGGGCAGGGCGCTCTGTCTCCCTGGCGTATTTCGCTTCCTGTCGAGCGGCCTTCAGCCGGTTCTCTTCTTCAAGCTGGGAAGCGTCCATATGGACCAGTGCACAGTATGGCGTGGTGCGGTGTGGTGTGGTGGGGCGGGCCGTTGCGAACATGGACTACGCACTTTTTACGATAGAGGCCACCCGATTTGCTCGGCCGGTTCTCATTTCATGCTTACATCTACTTTCGATTGCGGGATAGGCAGAAATTTCTTCCTGCCTTGTATGATTTTTTGTTTATAAGTTATCTTCGTTTTTCCGTTGTAGATCCCTGCACTCAATCCCTTAATAACTCCACTTCTTGCCCTCACGGTACTGGGATAAATACGTTTGTGTGAATACATAAATAAAGTAACATATTTAGTAAGTAACGGGCTTATTTTTTACCGATGCCTTTTGTGTGCAACAGTATCGTGCCTTAAGACAATGCATACTGATGTTGCCAGTGCCACTGATTATTCTTACATTGCATGGAAATTACTTTCGTTTTGCATGCAGGCGTGTAAAAGAAATATTTGTATGTCGTGCGCCAATGTTGGGACACTTCGCAAGTCATAGCCAGAAGGGTTTGAAAAGCACGTGGTAAATGCGAGAAAATGCGATGAAATAAAAATTCAGATAAAATTCCTTCTCAATACTGTGGTGATTTGTAACAATTAAGCAGTGTTTCTTTTCATTATTGAAAAGATAAAATTAAAAGTTGCGTGCTGCTTTTAGAAAATATTATCATGGCTTTTGATCACGCAGGATTGTTTGTAATCGAAGCTAGTAGTTTCTCCAAATTCACTGAAGAACCTTGCGTCTGTGTTGTGGCTCGAGCGAGAGAGGCTGAAGTTGGGATGGCCATGTAGTTGGCTCCGTACTACAGACACCATTGCTTTCAGGAATGCTTTCAGTTTCTTCGCCGCTGGTCTACGCGGTACATAACCGTCTCCCGAGGCAAAGCCTTTCTACAGCCAGAATAACGCTCAATTCTGTTACCTGAGTTTATACTGTATCTGTATGTGCCCCGGGTACCTTTCATAAATTCGAGGCTGACAAGAATGCTTTTGCGTGGATGGGGTAATGAGTTTTGTTGTTGTTCTTGTTGTTGTTGTTGTTGTTGTTGTTCTGTGTGGCAAAGCCAGTGTCAAGTAGACACCATTTATTATTTCATTTGTTAATCTGTTTTGTTTTTCATCAAGTATGATGTATTGCATGTGATGTACTTTATATTGTACTTTTCGTTCATACCACAGTTGTAAGCGTGCCTACGGGTCAATAAATTTCCTTGTCAGCAACATATGTACTGTATTGCATTGTAGGATGTTGATATGTACTTGATTGTATAGGAAAATTTGATCTGTTCTGAAGCATACTTGTATTGCGACATCAAAATGGACAAAGTATACAAGCAAATAAAACTTCTCTTTGTGCAACGTTGGTCGTTTGAGTGTTATAGCCTACAAAATAAATTGTGCAGGGGCGGGCAGTCGGGGGAAAACTGTAACAGGAAACAAGTAGAGCTAGTATTCACATCAGCTAATAGCTGACACGAGCATCGAAAACGAGAAGAAACAAACTTTAAATGCAGTTAGCTGACAACGTTTATTTTTTTTTTTAATGCGTATGCATTTCTCTGGCTACCGAACGAGGAAACGGTCCGCCCGCCCCTCCTTCGCCTAAGACAATCGCTTTCAAGGTAGAGCCAGCCAGTTCTGGAAAAAGAATATGGTGACCGCGTCTCGGTGACCACGCGACCTCTACAATTGGGTACGCACCAAAACTGTGGAGCAGCCGTGGCTTCGGATCGGAACGTCATCAGCGCATCTGGCGCCGCCACGTGCAGTGGTTTGCTTGCCTCATCAGATCACGTTGTCCCGCCTTCCGCAGCGGTGCGTGTCGCCGCAGCGCTGTCGCATTTACCATAATGTCGCCAAGTCGACCGCAGCCGCTTAGTGAAGAAGAACGGCAACGCAGGAACGCAGAGTATGGGCGTGAATACAGATTACGCCAGAAACAAATGAACGCTGCTGTGCGGAGCGTGGAACTACAGCAACAGGCTACCGAACGCAATGATCGAGAGGAACAACGCCGTGCCGACGGCCGCCCGATACCGACGTTCCAGGGAAACCTGCATACGTTTCCTTCGTTTCCTTCATCTCCCTCGACATTTCACCCCTCGTCCACCACCGCTGCGCGTTCTCTATAACACGAGGGAACATTGCTTCTACTCGCCTTTTCTACATCGTCTCTGGCAGGCCGCACTTAACGGTTCGGTGTTGAAAGCGCGCTTTTCCGTTTCACGATTGTTTCGCGCTCGTTCTCGCAGTTATGCCAAACACACCAGTGCATGACCCCTAAATAGCACATTGTTAATATGAAATGACTAGGCATCATTCAGATAACTCCCTGAGGAGATTCTACGTACAAGTTATTTTTTTTTATTTTGCACGAAACCAGCCGAGCGTATCATTACCCAGAAAGCTTATCCTTTTAAGCCTCCGTCTCAGCATTATATGCATTTTGTCGAGCCGACGCCATATTATTTGCTTGTTTTTGTCTCCGACAAAACCTATGGTATTTCACATGCTTTTGTCTACGTTCTTTCGAAGAAGTGACAACTTTCCTCACGGGGCATCTTTTTTTTTTTTGTCATTATTCTCATCTGAGGGCATGAAGGCTGACACACTAGGGTACGCAACTACGAAGGACCAAGCTGCAGCACACGCTGCCCACGGAAGCTAAATCTTCAAGTGAAAGGAAGAACCGTAAAAAAATGTTCGTAAAAGCTCTTGCCACATCGCCTTCAAGATAATGGAAGAGGACGCCGGATAGCTGTCACGTGAACGGCTTCAAGCTGCGGTGCGATCGCTGAGACTGCCGGGGCGCTTCCCGTTCCAGCCCTTAAAAGATTCTAGCACGTGAGCGCGTGTCTGCGAATGCGGTGGCACTAAACGGCACTGAAGCGGTGGCGGTATCAGTCCCAGAAGCGACGTTGGAAAGTGGCGAAACCACGGGACGCGCGTACTAGCAATTCAGATAAGTTTGCGCACCTCCGTGTTACCGTGAGCACGCACGGTTAGCCGAGATGGCATCGAAATCGATGAAAGCGCATCCTCCCAGACACTCGAGAAAAAAATGCTTCCCAGATTGTGCTTTCCTCTGTGCTCTAAGTGGCGCCACCTTCGGTTTGTATTGTACATTCCATTTGTGTTCGGCTTGGCACCATCACTGTATATTCAATTTCTTTTCACTTTTTTTTTGACCCCGCAATGAGAACATAAACGTTGATTTTTATGACGGTGCTTCTATCGACAAAAAATTGCTGAAGTCACTTACACTTATTTAGGCAAAACCAAGAGCTCACACCTCCTTCCTCTTTCAAAAAAGGAAAAGAAAATCTTTTCGCATCAAGTGGTGGTTAACCGCACGCCCAACCTTATGAAATATAGAAACCAGACCAATGCAACCAAGATCGACTTTCGTAACTCATGAAATACAAATGAGTGAACGAGTCAACTGTATCTTCCTTTAATGTTTGGAAGGGACACAGTTCGCTCATGGTAAAGAATCTTGAAAATGATTCAATGCGGCATAATAGGCCAGATAAATCAAAGACTACCCTTCGAGTAAAAACTGTTGATCTGGCACAGCATATTTTTCGGACCGACCTTGAAATTCTTGTGTGGCTTGACGACAGCGTGTTTCTTGCAAGCGGGTGTGTTCATGTGAGACTTTTTTGTTTTAGATTTCGGCGTAGGGATAACATTTACCACATTGGCTCTTTTCTGTTTTGTTCAAAAAGGAGTTATATAATTTGAAGTGCGAGGTGCCTTGTGCCGAACTCCGTGGCTGACGAAAAAAATCAAAGCTATTTTCTCTCGTTCATGTCCCTCGACCTTGCGGTACAAGGAAGCGGTAATGTTAGATTATTCATATACTCGACCGCTGAAAACATTGACGTCTGAGGCAACTAATCGCTGTCTTTGTCATCAACGTAAAATTGAGCAATTAAGTCAAGTGTTCCGAGAGGCGATGTATTCACTTTCATGATATTCCCGCACCTAAGCAATTTATATATATTACGGAATATGCGAGCCCCTTGTCGAATAATTAAGCGGTATTTAGACTAATGCACACAACCGCGCATTGCATGAATGGAAGCGGCTGTAGTGCTGATGTAACATTTTAATTAGGCGTGAAACAAAATCGTTTGAAAGAAAACAAGCTTAAAATTGTCTCTGACCCACTTGCTTCGTATCTGCCAATCTAAATCGCCCGTTTGCAGGCAAGTATGAAAAGTGCCAGGAGTGCCTATGCAGGCAAGGCACACATGAACACTATATTATCAATATTATTCAGAAACGAAATAGTTCAGAGTACAACGTGTATCATGATCATGGCTCTAGCTAAAGTTGTGGAAAATGCTTTATCGCCCGCCATCTTCTTTTTCGTTATACTTTACTGATGAGCCATTAGTGCGGCCTCAATTTGACATTGATTCATCGAGATCAAGTGCATGCCATTTTTCTCGCTTATTTTTACGGGTATTATTCTCCCAGCTATACACAATGTTAGCGAAGAAACATCAACTTATATTTATGCGGTACGTGGGTTGTGCAATAATGTGTACAATCCACTTCATCAAATCCATGCAAGCCGATCACTTTCACGACCTTCTGGATAGTTGTGAGGCCTTGTCAACAAAAGTATTTCAGGTCGGCTTGTTTTCCCCGGAATCACTGATGCTGCTCTCACATTTGCAACCACCCGTTGTGATAACACTGAAACGGTGGAAAGCCTGGATGCAACAGAAGATACGCCCGCATACGCGCCTTCGTCAGTCTTATTTGCACATGGACGGAGTGAGTATTCCGCGAGTAAAAATATCGGAATGAACGTTTGGTCATTTGGTCTAAATAATAAATTGGAGCCGATGTTCTCACTCCCTAAAGCAGAATATAGATGAATAGAAAGCCATAGAGATATAATCAATAGATTTTTGCGCAAAGCGAACGCAGGATGCCATTAACAGTCTGCCCCTCTGGGAAAGGAAAGAAATGCGGATCATCTACGCCTAACGTCCAATATGTAAAGGATGCCACTCTGAGCGAAAAAATAAAAGAATGGCTTATTTCTTACATCACTTACATCTTGTATTGGCAAAGTAGCCGAACATGCTATTCATAACAGGATAGAGAGAGAGAGAGAGAAGGGAAGACAGAAAGGCAGGGAGGTTAACTAGACTGAGTCCAGTTTGCTACCCTACACATGGGGAGGGGAATGGGGAGTGAAAGAGGGAGAGAGAGAACTTAGATATAGGATGTCTACAGTCTGGCACTCAAGTCTGTTTCCCTCAGGTAGCGAAAAAGCGCTCGAACTGCTTTCTGGGCCATTGAACTATGAGGCCAGGCCCCCAAGATCTTCGCTTCCGTAAATGGCCTGTCATCCAGTCTATTTAAGGCACACTGGAGAGTCTCGCGTTGATTATCGAAGCGAGAACAGTGGCACAGAAGGTGACTGATGGTCTCTTCACACTTGCACTTCGCGCACATTGGTGAATCCGCCATTCCAATACGATAGCTGTAGGAGTTGGTGAATGCTACTCCTACCCACAGCCGACACAGCAGTGTTGCGTCACGTCGTGGAAGGTTCGCTGGTAATGTAAGTTTCAGTGATGGGTCGAGGCTGTGTAAACGACACTTAGAGTTCTGAGGTGTATGCCAGCAACCTAACGTGATTGTACGAGCGAGATTGCGAAGCTCTCTTGCAGCGTCGACTCTGGATAAAGGTATAAGGAGTTTCGGTGAGCCAGCCTGGGCACGTCGGGCAGCGTCATCGGCGAGGTGATTACCAACGATGCCACAATGTCCCGGCAGCCACTGAAATATGATGTTATGTCCTCTTTCAGAAGCGCAATGGCAGGTTTCGTGGATTTGTGACACCAGCTGTTCATAATTGTCACGTCGTAAACTTCTCAAGCTCTGGAGGGCTGCTTTCGAGTCACAAAATATTGCCCATTTGTTGGGCGGTTCTTTTTCAATGTATTCGACAGCAGCGCGAAGAGCGGCCAGTTCAGAGCCTGTAGATGTCGTTACGTGTGATGTCGTAAACTTGATGACGACCGATTGGATGACAGGATAATAGAACACATAGAAAACCAGGAGCTTTTCAGGCACATTCTCATAGACTTTCGGAAGGCATTATCCACACAGGACGCCATGCTCATGATCAAGCGAGCTATTATTGACGACCCTAGCAGGGACGTAAAGGGCCTCCTGGGTCTGGATCTTATCAAAGCATTTGATACGGTTGCACATAAACATATCCTACATGAAATATCAACCTTGAACCTGGGAAGCAATTTTTACAATTATGTGAAGTCCTTTCTAGCTAATCGGACAGCTCGGGTCAAACTCGGGATAGTCACAGGCGGTCCATACAATTTAGGCAACAACGGCACACCACAAGGTTCAGTATTGTCCCCACTCCTCTTTAACATCGCCATGCACAGGCTCTCGGAGGAATTGTCCAAAGTCCCGAGCTTGGGGCACGTCATATACGCTGACGATATCACAGTGTGGGTCCCAAGGGGGTCACTCGCAGCCCTAGAGCAGGCACTACAGGCAGCGGTAGACACCACAGAATCCTTCCTTAGGGGCACCGGACTCAGGCTATCACCTAGTAAATCTGAGCTGCTGCTCTTTAGACAGGGGAGACAAGGTGTCAGAAACCTTGCGCCTTTAGAAACTCTGCCAATTAAAATCACAGACAACACAGGACGGGTCATACCCAGAGTAGAGAAAATTAAAATTCTGGGTCTTCTCATTGACGCAAGGAGCTGTAACGCTACTGCCCTGAACCGTCTCACAGGTCAGGCCAACAATACTTTAAAGCTCCTGGGCAGGGTCTCAAATCGAAATGCAGGCCTCAAGGAAGACAATCTCATCAGAGGATATCATGCATTTTTCATCAGTCATGTGACGTAGATTGCATCACACCTGAACTGGGGGAAAGGAGAGAAGGCTAAGCTAAACGCACTTATACGCTCCGGACTCAAAAGGGCTCTGGGACTCCCGCACGGAACGAGTACGGAACTCCTCAACAAGTTAGGACTTCATAACACTATAGACGAGCTCATTGAGGCACATTCGATGTCACAAATTGCAAGACTCTCCAACACTAAGCCAGGGTGTAAAATTCTAGATGAAGCCGGAATACTGCCTCGAGGAGGAGACGTCTCTAAGTTCAAAATACTCAAGGAGGTGGAGGCACAATTAGTTGTAGACCCCATACCTAGAAATATTCATCCTGTCCACAACAAGGGCAGAAGGGATGCCAGGGCCAAATGCATTCTGGGTAAACTGCACCAACAACACAGCTCAGCTCTTTTTGTCGATGCAACTAGTTATGGATCGGGCAACCGCTACGCTGTTGCCGTGGTCGATGAGAGCGGTAAATTAATAAGCGCGGCGTCACTAAGAACGAACTCCATTCATGCCGCCGAAGAAGCAAACATAGCAGTTGCAATTACAATGAGGAGAGGCTCCACGATTTTCTCCGATTCTCGTACAGCTATTAGGAATTACTCAGCCGGCTTCGTCTCAGTGGAAGCACACAAGTTATACACAGTATTAATACTCATAATTACGACCAACTGGATAGCTCACACCTAGTCCGGTTTCCGGCTCATCAGGGCCACTCGGTCAGCCCCAATGGCTGCAATCCTAATGAGCAAGCTCACTCTGCGCTGCGAGATCTCACATGCCGCACATCAGATCAGGAACTGCTCCAGGATGACTGCGGCTCCTACAAAGACCCACTTACTACTTTTCACGAGATCACCTCACACTATAGGGACGGCAGGAGGTCTTTTCCTCCCCCCATCAGAAGCTCAACCGAGCTCAGGCAGTCACATTAAGAATGACTCAAACTAAATCTTATCCCACACCTTTTATGCTTAACAAAATTGACCAGGATTATCCCGCGGAATGCAAAAGTTGTGGACACACTTCATGTCTCTTTGATTATATGTTCTGGCTGTGCCCCAACCAAAGGGCTTCGGATCTCAACAGTGAGGAGGACTGGAGTCGGCGCATATCCAGCGAAGTCCTCCAAGATCAACTCCTGGCCGTCCGGAGAGCTCACGACATTGGGAAAGCCTTTGGCCTACCGGTGCCTACGTGGGCGGAGCCACCGACTTGGCCTGGGGGCTTGTGCCCTTGGACCCTAGTTTCCATGGACTAAAATAAAGTTCTTGCCATGTCATGCCATGCTTATTTCTTTCATGTATGTCGGTGGCCCGATTCGGTGATCTTATTCAGTGATATATTTCCAGGTAACCTGAGTTTCTAGTCACCAAACATTTGGCATTTTTTTCCATTTCCACCTATACAAGAGGGTGGGGGAACAATGACGGGCCGGTTTCAAAGTTTCAAAGGTCATGTCATAGCAAAAGTGGCTCCCGTGCGCATATTTCGAGCCTTCTGATGACAGACCGATGCACCTAGCTGCAATGTACAGGTGCAATGTATACCATCGTTGTGAGAAGGATATAGGTCATAGGCTGGACGACATTCATGGCATATAATGGCCTCGTCGACGTAATAGGCGGGGAATGCCCGGAAATGAAAAATAGTTGCCAGGAACCGAAGGAGGCACTACGAGAATGAGGCTAAGGAATGGGTATTGCAACTGTTCGTTCCCTCTTTACTATTTCTTATAGCGGCCACTTTACTGCTTCACTGAAATTGTTTTAATGGGGTGCCACAAGATTATTTAAGCACGAGACAAGAAAAAAAAAGAGGCACCTTTCTTGATGTGTATAACTTAACTACACCTGGCAATTCTCGATTTCCTTCGGCACAACATTAACAACACAAATAATAGAAACACTGGACGAGACTCATTTAGGACAAAAGTGCACTACATAGCTGATGTTTCTGTTCAATCAAGTTGAAAGGGAACGGAAAAGCACGTCAATAATACCTCTGCGTCTCTACTGTCCAGTCCGTGGTCACTCTGCTCTGCATCCTTTTTTACCACAAGAAGAACATAGTCTGTTTGGAGGGCCTGCATCTTACACGCTTTATGACAATGAACTGAGCACAGACAAAAAAATATAAGTAATTCTGGTGTTTCTCGTGCCAAAACAGCAAAAGGCCCATCATGTTTGTGGACTCTGGAATAATTTACACCACTTGGAGTGCGTTATTCTGACCATAAGTCAAGGTACCAAGCCATCTTGCGTTCCGCCCTCATAACAATGTGACTGGCGAATCCAGCGTTGAAGCTGCGACTTCGAACTCAGCAGCACAATTCTATATCCAGTGAGCTAAGGCGGAGGGTCTCGACTAAGGATGGTGTGTGTGTGTGTGTGTGTGTGTGTGTGTGTGTGTGTGTGTGTGTGTGTGTGTGTGTGTGTGTGTGTGTGTGTGTATACGTGCGTGTCTGTGTGCGTGCGCGTGCGTGTGCGTGTGTGTAACGCATAACATCGCAATGTTTCAGAGGGTAAATGAAAGGGCTACAAAGGAACGATTGCTTTTGGCTCAGCTACATCGCATTTTACCAGTGTTCAACGAAAGTTGCTAACACAAATGTTACTTACGAATAAAGAAGTATTCTAGGTATAAATTGTTGCACATTCTGGTTATGTGCGGGTGTGGCGGACAAACTACGGGTGCGTATGCGTGGTGTTCCAGCTATCATTGTATTCCCTTAAAAAACACACACACACACACATACACAGGACATTCCACGCGACGATAACGAAGTCCGTATTGTTCGCAGTTGAATAGTGCAGCCGGCAGTAAACATCTTTTTTTATGCATCGTGATACTTTTGGAATTACCTGATTTTTTAGCACTTATTGCGGTCAATTGGGCACGTTCTATGTCTTATTTTTGTTGGCTATCATTAACAACAGGAAAATGTTTAGGCCCTGGCTGAAAACATGCCGGCTTCATGTTTCTTTCCAATTTCCTCCAAATGCATGATTGACAGCAAGCCATTAAAAGCAGTAATTTAATAATTAGGTTATTGTCATGAGTTAATTGAGTGGAATCAACAACGAAATTTATTATGTGGGTAGGATACTCGACTGGAAACAATATGGCTTATTTATCTTCGCGTAGTACGTCCAGTCTTCTATAAAAACGTGATGCATTGTATTGGCGACACGTTTTCTTTATACATGGGGTAAGGAAGAGGCAGCGGTCGTGCAATTTGAGGACTAGTGGGCGAAAGACGACTCGAAGGTATTGTGCGTTGCTCCTTGTGACTTCTTTATTTCAATGGTGTAACTTTTACAATAGTTGGTACGTTTAAAAAAAATCTCAGACACAACTGCAAGCTCCACGTTTTAGCCTAATAACTTGCTATTCAAATAAACATAGCAATCTTTTTACTGAAACTTTAAACACGCAAATCGCAATGATTTTCGCAAATAAAGCATTCACGGAGGAAGGACACGACACTTGTGCCAAGTTCGACAAATGTTTCTGTTCGAGACAGAGCGCAAGTAGAGATAGGTTACACATAATTAGTGCTCATGGATAATATGCCGCATGTCCACACTAATCAGCATTGAAAGACTAACTTGTTTTGCTGGACCGAGATAGAGGAGGAACACTTACGGACTGAGCACCCGGAGTGTTATTTTCTGCTGGTTCGGTTGTAATCTAGTAAGGCTGCATTTACATTTTAATGAAACAGAGCACATCAGAAAAGGATTACTTTAATATGTCGTGCGAATAAAGCTCAATCTCTACAATTATCAGATGGGTAAGGGCATCTTTATTTTATTAAAATCACTTGGTAGTCTGGTCTCCCACGTATATGGCACATATACTGGCATTTTCGCTGTAATTTCGGGACATAGCGAAATCAGTTCCCCAATGAACGTAGTTACGCGCGAGGTATTTTCCATATGATACCGGCAGATTGCGGTATGCAAGTGGACGTTGCTCCCCATGTTTCGACGGGCAAATTTTCGACGAAACCGCTTGCCAGCACATCCGAAAAAGCTTCGGTGAATATAAGTTTCGAACACGCGAACGCGTAAATGAAGAACAAACTCCAAGAATGGCAGAGTCCTTATTGATGAATTCATCAAGGTCCACTATTCTTTTCGTGGAACCCCGTCCCATATTGAGGGCCGTTGAGGTGGCTTCACAAAATCGTAGTGAAGCACTGTGGCATCACCACTGCACATATTCCAATGCAGGGGAGGTGTTTTGGTTCTGTAAATCCGATATGCATTACTTATTGTGTTCTAACTGTTCAAACAATAATATTTTGAGAAACGCCCATATCCGTCTTATCTCCCACCCCATACGGGAGCAGTGGGGTACCCAGCCCACCAGCCTCAACCCTGATGGCCAGCGTCAGGTTGTGAACAGGGTAAGGCAGGCGGTCAGGCAACATGACTTTGTGGACTAAGAAGTCCACGCGCTAGGACGACGACCAGAACCACTTGGTCTGGTCTCAGTAAAGTTCAGTCATCGTGACAAGTGGTAAAAAAGGCTTAGGGAAGTAATCATAAGACAGACAGCAAAGATGCTGGTTGTCTTGAAGTTAGTGCCACAAAGGAGGCGCACTATACTTCATTCGTCATTTAGTTTGATACGCATGCCCAATAGACTTTCTGTTTTCACTTTCTTTCCCTACCCACAGCAATCTCGTTGAGTAAATCTCACTTGTAGGTACCTAAAAGAAAACGAGTCTTTTCACTTTGTCTGATTTTTTCCTAACAACCTTTTTACCGGTAGTCATGATCAGTTGTTTCATCACAATTATCCCTCCTTTCAGTTTGAATTAATGCCCCTGTAGAAGTCAGTGTTATGGAAGCTTGTTATGCAAGTTTATGTAAACAATTTTTTTAGGAATTTGTGTAACATTCGTGTGATACTTGTAACCGTTTGTATGGGTCCCGAGAATCATACCGAGAAAAGAGGATTGACCTACCGTGCGTCTTTCCTTATGCGACCATAATTAGTGTACTACAGTAGGAATTGCTCATGTCATCGTCATCGTCGGCTTCGTTGTCAGCCTCACCATATTCCGACAAGACTCAATATGTAATCACGCTGTATACCACAAAAAGACTCGAGGCGCGTCTGTTCACATTGATTCAAAGCAGGTCCAAGCTAAATGAGAAAAACGGTTCTGGAATAAGCCGTGAACTGAAAAGACGGGTAACGAAAGCCTAACCCGGCGCGTCGTCAATGGTCTCTCGACTCCACCCACCACAGCCTGTTCCAGGGCAGCGGGGACGAGACCCAGGCCCAAAGGACGCACCAGCCCCAAAGCAATTGGACGTAGACGCGGGGAGATGCAAAAAGTTCCCCAAATGGGGACTTTTCTGCCGACGTAGAGGGACGACGTGTACCTCTCTTTCTTCTTTCTGGCGATAGGGCGGCTTTGTCGGCCGGAGGAGTTGCTTGTTAGGGGCCAGCCCTCGGTTCCACGGTACTTGAAAACAAAGAGCCCAGCCCCAGCCGCTTGATCTGAGGAACACCAAGAACTCGGTATCGGTGAGGAACTACGCGTATGTCGTGCTTTGTAGAAGTACGGTGTTGAGTGCGGAGAGAGCGAATTTTCATCAGCGATGTATTTGGCCGTTCTAGATACTTACGGACATTTTTTTTTCCCAGCAAGAACAGGATTAACTTTACAGAACTAATAAGTCAGGCACAACTTCAGTGCGAAAGCAATATATCCACAATCACGCGAAAATCTGGCGCTGTCTTCGGCGCCGGGACCAAGAAATGATAGCATAAATGGCCGACGGCGCAAACAGTAAAAACACGCAATAAGCAGACTCGCATTGACGTGAAATTTGTCAGGCAGTTTCCTGCAAACAAAGTTAGTTAGGGCCTTTGGAAAGTAAATTAGGTTAATTTCGGTTAGGGGGCGAATCTAACCCTGGCCTCCGGGGTGCGAGAATAGCGCACTTCCCCGTCGCCATGGTGTCTCCATGGTGATGGCTGACTAAAGTTACGCCTAGTGCCCCCGTCATTGCACACGTCACATCACTGCCACCGTCACTACCTCCCCCGTGTCACTCGCTCATCGGATTTGATCGGTGCTGCGTCAGCCAGCCACGTCACATCAACTTCACAAAACTCATAAGTCTGCTGCGAACTCATTAACACTCGCATGGCGCTCTTTGGCCATAGCTGGCCCTTGGGCCACTAAACATCAGACATTCATTCAGGGGCGGATACATCTAAAGTGGCGCTAACTTTACAATTTCTGCTAAGCAGACCCGAGTTCAGTACTTCTCGCCTTGAAATTAGCATTTCGAACATGTGCCTTACAGCAAAGAATTATAAAGTCAATTATTGAATCTTCTTGATTTTTCGCTTTGTCGTTGCGATTTGTCAAGAAAATAAGGTCCAGCTTTATAAGGTAAAGCACCTGAAAATTCATCGGCGATTAGGATATTCCCCATTGCATAAGTTGAGCGTAGCTATATACATGTCTTCATTTCGTGATATATAGAGGCAAGGGATTCGAGACAGACATGTAGCAGAGTCGGCAGGCGTCGAAAATTTGATTTGTGCGTCAAGCGCGTCAGCTTTTATACATGAGTCATTGAAGGTTCTAATCTAATGGCTGGTGCCACTTGGCTTCCAGAAAGTACTACACAATTCGCGTCGCGTATACAGTCTGATCACAAAACAATGGCGAACTATGACAATCGAAACAAACGTGAACGAGACCACACCAAGCAAACCAAAGAATCAGAAGGGTTTGGGTGCGAGCTAGTTGGTACGGATCATTCATATTTAAAACAGCGCCAAAAAACACGGGCAAGGGAGGACTAAAGAAGCGTGAGCGAGAGCTGACGCGAGCAGATGATAGTACGAAACGAGCGGTCCGGCTGAGACCAGTATATGTACGCATCGAGCTGTGGGGTGGGTCCGCGTGAAACCGCTTTCCCGCGCGCACGTCACTGAAGGGGCCGCTCTCATTGGTCCTCGGCGTTCGCGGCCCGCGTCCGTCCATCTGCCACTCGGCGTTCGCTCCTTCATCTTTCGCTGTTGTGCTCGTTCGCTCGGTTACGCCGCCGCCATCGCCGCCGCTGCTACATGCTCCATGGAACTCATTGTACTATCGAACCGAAATAAAACAGTACACAGTACATATACCGTGCTGTGGTGACGGTGGATCTGAAGAACAACACGTTCAAGAGCGCTTGTACCAGGAATCAATGCTGAAAAGAAACCTACAAAGCTGGTGAAAAACGTGGTACATCGGAAAGCAAGGAACTTGAGAAAAGCACAACGACCAATATCATCTAGAACAAAGCGCTGCCGTTCAGAACGGATGAGTGCAGGGCGTGCTACGCAGCGGAGTCGTAGAGCGGAAAATGCGGTACTGCTATCGCTGCACGCTTGGCTGCTCACGTCGGGCTCTCGTGAACGGTGTATCGGACTTCGAGCGCACAGGGCGGCATTGCAGAAAAAACACTTCTCCGTGAATCAAAAAGGAACGCCACTTGCGTACCGACGGTGGATAGCCGCCTGTAGCTTGTGCCGCGCAATTGATATTTTGTTTGTTTAATTTTTCTGGTCTATCAATGTAACTGTGTTGCAAGAACTGTCGCTCGTGGTCGGTGCAACGCATCGAAATCATGGGCATTTCGGGTGTATAACGCAGTGCATTAAAGAACGAGCGCCGTCTAGCGCCTACTTGTGCAATGCACATTCGATATACGGTACCGTCGCATTTGGCGACGCTGCTTCGTGGATTTATGCGTCTACTTGCGCACTACGTGCACGCTTGTATCGTTCGACATTCCGCGTTGGAGCCGAATCGGCGAAATCGCGACGCTCAAGAATGCGCGGACAGTACTGTTTCCATCGCTGTAATTCTGTCGCGACGCGTCTTTGGACCACGCGCTAGCTTCGCGGTGGTCATCGAAGCACAGCCTGCTGTTGTGTCCATGCGGGCTGTAGTTTATATCATTTGGTGGACGCAACAGCTTGTGTGTCCCAACGCCACTGTATTACCTCAGCGGTGCGGAGCAGTTAAGAGGAAGCTACAGCTCGGGTGCTCCTAGCTAAATACATATTAAAGGAGAATTCGTTTTTCTCGGCAACCACAGCACCGAATTTGCGAGGTTTGTCGAATTTAAAAGAAAAACTTAATTCTAGTGACGGTCGGTTTGAAATTTTTCATTTATGTCGTACATTTTTTTATTAGAGGTTGGCGAAAATTGCTAATTCTCAGAAAACGATACTGCCAAGTGCACAACTGTGTAACTCAACAATGAGAAATGATGCCACAATTCTGTGGATCGCATCTAATAGTGCATATAAACCGGACAAAAGTGATATGTTACCCATGAATCTCAAAAAAAGAAAAATTAGCAATATGAAAATACAGCTTTTTCAGAACCCTTGTACACAACGTAACAAACTCCCGTGAAGTATAATATGACATACCGAATTTGTCCGCTTTCAATGATCTAACGGATGCCGTTTACAGAAACGCAACATCTGTTTTTGATACAGAGCTATTTATTTGTAAACGTCATGCTTCTATATTTTTTCTAAAATTTTTGAATTTCTGAAAGTTCTTGTAAGAAAATATAGGCCCCCAATCGAAATTTTGATTCTAACTAGAATATAACTTTTTCTCTCAAAGGAAGCAAATTTCATTAAAGTCGGTCCAGGGGTTATCTCAGAAAAATTTTCTTGCGTTTTACATGTATTTGAATAGGCCGTGTCGGCGTTGGGCCCGAGCTAAAGCTTCCTTTTAAGGCTCACAAACCATGAGAAGTGAATTACAGTTTATGTGGTGACATTTGTTGCCACCGCAGGCTGTCCTTATCTAAGCGGGGCCACAGGAAATCTCAGAAGAATTGGCGGCAAGTGGAAAAAGGGGGCTTCGATGTGAACTTAACTCGGCAATGCTCGAAGTATATGGAAATATTACGCTTTCCAAACGCTAATGCGTAGGTCGGATGCGGGATCATCTACCGTTTTCATATTTCTTAGTTGAGACGTTCACATCAACAAGTGGTATCGGTTACTTTCTTTTAGAGAAATCACATAAAAGTGTATTGCACAACATTACAAATGTAATAAAAACGCAACATAAAATAAACAGAATAGATATGACAAACACGCCACGAGAAATACAGAAAATGTTAAACCAAACAAAAAAAGGAAACAGTGTATAAATATGCTCATTGCACATACGTACGATGTCGCTATCACCAAGCAAAATGCATATGTATTTTTAGTACTAGCGTTTACCTACATCATGAGTGACCACCTAAGACTTTTTAGGGACAGCAGCCAGTGCACCTTTGTGACGGTGCACGTTTACACGCCGTCTTTACGCACTTCTTTACACACAGTGGACTTCGGTTAAGCCACATCAATTTCGACACCGTCTGCCGTTATTGCCTAGTTAGGCCTAAGCGCCTGCAAACAGCGTCGTGGCTCATTTTAATTTAGTCTTTTCTTCAAATAGGTATCCTTTGATGACTTGGTTGAATGAAATTTGTTGCCTCCCTTCTTCTGAACACTAATTGCTAATAGTCCCGAGCTCCAGTTCACTTGCCAGGCTATTAGGTCTTACGTGAGTTCTCTTCAGAATCACCTTTCAGAATCTCCAGAATCAACTAGTGAATACCGAAATGTGAAGTGCGGTTTTCCGCAGGGCTGCGTATTATCGCCGATTTTGTTTAACACCGTACTCGCCGCGCTTCCAAGTCGTTTGCCTCGGGACACTG
Source organism: Dermacentor andersoni (assembly GCF_023375885.2). Lineage (NCBI taxonomy): Eukaryota > Metazoa > Arthropoda > Arachnida > Ixodida > Ixodidae > Dermacentor > Dermacentor andersoni. The sequence goes on from NC_092824.1 coordinate 59,418,016, forward strand.
ACTTCCCTATGAGCAAAGCTGTCTACGCAGATGACATTGCTCTATGGATAAGCGGCCCTCCGCACCTTGGTCCGCGGCTTCGTGCAAGCTTGCAAAGAGTTCTCAACGCTACTCCGGAGTACATGGGTGAAGTTGGCTTGCTCATATCACCTGCTAAGTCGGCTACAGTAGCGTATCACCCTAAACAACGCGCTCATCGAACAATGAGCCGACTGTATCTTGACGAAACGCCTATAAACTGGGTGCGACAACACAGTTATTTCGGGTTCATTGTAGATGATCGCATCTCTTGGCGTCCTGCTGTTAAATCTGTACGACGCAAATCGCACTCCCTCCATAAGTATGTCGCCGCCTTGACTGCTCGAGGTGTTGGCTGCGACCAAACAACGGCTGTCCATGTGTAACAGTCATCTGTACTCTCAGGCATGCTGTACGCATTACCAATTTTGAACATACCACCTAGTTTGATGGCCCAACCAGAGCGAGATCATCGCGTTGCTCTTAGACTAATGCTTGGATTACCACGTGAGGCGCAATCTATTGCATTATTCACTGAAGCGCATCAGTTACCCCTGAGGCTGCAAGCAGATCACAAAGCTCTGTATCATATCGAGCGTCTGCACCACGCATCGCATTGTCAATCGCTCCTTGATCGTCTCATTCACCGCCCGTTACCTCGCGTGGGAAAAATGGCGGCATTATTTATGGATATCACTACCATTTCTGAACATGCTGCTTCAGATACGTCTCCGCCTCCGAAAGGTATCACGAAACACGTATTCCCCATTTACCTCACAATCCCTGACATGCACAATAAGTCTGATATGGCTGTTTCAGCAATATACCAATTGGCTCAGTCTCACATGTTCGAAAAGTTTCCAGATTATCTTTAAGTTTTCACAGATGCATCTGTACACAACGACGGTCAAGGCGCTTCTGCAGCTTTTTTATGCCCTTCAACTCAAGTACGCCGTATCTTTTAAATACCTCATCCAACTTCGTCAACAACTGCGGAACTAGCAGCGAATAATGTTGCACTGAAATACGTGCAAGAGGAGTTAACTACATCGAAGGTCGTGACCTTTGCGGACTCCCGTGCTGCCCTTAGCAGGTTACAACGCAGTGAGCTTGATTGTCCACTTGTGCGCAGCTTTACTCACTCTGCGAGCAAAATTGCATCATGTGGGGTATCCCTCGTTGCTCAATGGATACCTTCACACGTAGGAATCGCCGGAAATGAAGAGGCTGATCGGCTCGCTTCAAGTTGCGCTCATAACAACTGTGACTGCCAAGAAATTTTGTGCAAGCTTGATGACGCTCGTCTGCTGATTCGTCGCCACCTACTCAAGCAGCATCCAGATCAGCGCGTCGCAAATGGAACGTTCCCACCCCGTGTTCGCAGTCGAGGCTTGCCTCGTCGCGCTAGAGCACAACTGCTCAAGCTGAGGGTTGGTTGTGTGAACATGCACGAATGTATATACAGACAAGGGCGTGTGGCAAGTCTATTGTGTACGTCTTGTGGTTGCTGCGAGACACTTGAGCACCTTATATTTGAGTGCCCCGCTTTTAGTGCGCAGCGCATGTCGCTAGTGAGGAACTATCATCTCATTGGCCTGCGGTGTGCCACACTCGAGGAATGTTAATACCCCAGTGGTTGGGCATATAAACGTGATCAGGCCATTCGCGCCCTACTAACCTTTCTACTAACCTTACTAACCAACTTAGGTTCACATTTGTTGCGGGAACATTCAACATTCTGTAGTAGCGTGATGTTCAGTGACCGGCCGTACTGTGTGTGATCTGTACTGTGTTCCAACGCTTCTTCCTTTGCAGGTGGCAGGTGGCGGGTTCAAACACCTTGTAGTGTATATTGCGAACCGACTACCGGTGAAACCATGATTGCGTGCAGCTGTACTTGGCGTCTCATCGTGGAGCGCACAATTAGCCGCATAGCGAACTAGCCATGGATGCGATTGATAATTGTGAAGGCTGTTCGACGTGGCGTCACTTTAATTCCTGCTGCAGAGTCGAAACAACTCGGCATCACGACGTGCGTAATGTATTGTGTCCTACTTTAGTGTTTAGATTTGTCCTGTTGCTCTTCCTTTCCTCTTTCCTCCCCTCCTTCCTATCTTCCATTTCTGTGTTGCTGTCACCTCCCTTCAGAAGAGTAGGCAGGCATTGTGCCCCTTCCGGTGGCAGTTGCCAGCCTGCTCCTCGCTTTCCCTTTCCTGTTAACTGTGTATATGTGTTCAAAAGAAATAGTAATAATAATAATAATTTGAAACACATATAAAATTGTAAATGCGGGATGATGTCCATATTTTTTATACGCACATTCTATTTAGCTTCACTAAACCCTAACTTAATCAATCGAGGTGCTCGCAAATCACATGTTTGTTGGATTCACTCAAGAGCGCGATGGCCTTGCCCAGGGCTCGTTTTCAGTGTCATATCCATTTCAACTTACGAGTATGCTTAGTCTATGTTGTTTGTATTTTGTTTGTATTTCATTTTGTTTTTTTATTGTATAATTTTGTGTATGATAAAAGCTGTTTATTTGACGCAGTCAGAACTGCATTTAGCAACAATTAAGATGCAATGCGGGGAGTGTATCAGTAACAAACAGCCGTAGTCACATACGTACTTGGTGTGACAGAGCAGGCCCTTTGCATTCATAGGCAGACCAGTTTCTAATCTTTTAGAACACACCATCCTGACAATGTCAATACATGTGTCTAGTATTAATCTCACAATCGACCCACAAAGACTTCCCGACAGCTATTGTACAACATGGAACATAAGTTAAACGCTCTAAAACGATTAGAATTATATTCTGTGGGAAAATACAAGGAATGTAGGATAATATAGACAGAACAATAAGAGTCGGGAGAAAGCTCGCTGTTGACAATGTGCACAGGGAGACCTCTGATGGCGCGTCGTATTGCAAAATAAAACGTTGTCTGGTAACTTCTTTTCACGGCCTTCTTTCTGCAGGAGGGGAGGATGCTCGTGTCAGCTATCAGCTGATATGAATACCAGCGTGACGCATTTGCTGTTGCCAGATTTAGCCGAGGGTACTGAAACAGCCAACGTAGTACCTGCTGTCACACATCGCACGAAAGGAACGCAAACAAGTACAGCGTGATGTATTTCCTGTCGCCAGTTTTCACCGACTGTCCACTGTTGCAGAATTTCTTGCTCTATGCTAAGACACTGAAACCATAGAGTAGCATCCCTACGTAAATAGTGGAAACTCGAGCCGTTTTGCGGCCAATCAAGTAAGGGTCTGACCACACTCCAGGCGGCATAGCGATTTGCGCTTCCACTTTACCTCAAAGGCAGACCGCTTATCACACGTCTATACGGGGTTGCGTTCACGCATCCCGTTTCCATAGAGACGTTGGTGCTGCGTTGGCCATATACCGCTGGTTACGCACACCCTACAATGGTTTTCCGCGCGCCGCCTCGTTCGTGCGGTATTTTTGTTTCTCTGCAGAGATAATTTTGCACTTTCTTGCGTCAAGAACATTGTTGGCAAAGCGTTTGTTATGCTGGCTGAGCGTATTTTGCACGTGTAGCGTAGAACCTGAGCCGTGGCACCCGTTTACTGTGCAGCCACCACGACCCGCCATGGTTGTTCAGTGGCTATGGTGTTGGGCTGCTGAGCACGAGGTCGCGGGATCGAATCCCGGCCACGGCGGCCGCATTTCGATGGGGGCGAAATGCGAAAACACCCGTGTGCTTAGATTTATGTGCACGTTAAAGAACCCCAGGTGGTCGAAATTTCCGGAGTCCTCCACTACGGCGTGCCTCATAATCAGAAAGTGGTTTTGGCACGTAAAACCCCATAATTTACTGTGCAAACACCCGTTTGTATTTGTACGCGTCTCCTGCGGACGAGCATTTGCATAATTTCCAACGCGTAATTTTCTAAAACTAATTCGCAGGACCTTCGGTTTAAAGCACAGAACTTCTTATATGTGCCTCACCCGTACCATCGCACAAAGGTTTCATCTGTCGCAACTCGAGCAGTGTAATGCGCATGGGGGATAGTTTTGTGAAGGATGTCAACGCGCCTGGCCCGGATCACATGTGCCACTTTTACTTGACGCTTTTCTTCTCATTGATAAAACATTCTTCTGGTAGTTTGTGCATTTATGAAGTTTGTGAACCAGTATTTTTTCTGTCGAACTCCCCATGTAAACAAGAAAATAAATTAACTTTTTTCGGTGGAACTACTACTTCCTATTGTGTGCAAGTGAGAAAAGCGCCTCAGAAACGGTAACGGAAATGCAGTAAACAGAGGCTTGATCGAATTATTTTTCCAGTCTGCATGAGCTGATTCAGCCTTGCTCGTCCTTCGAGTAGCTTGTCGGTTATTCAGTGAAATATTTGGAATCCGCGAGTTTATTACGTCAATTTGTAGGTCATGCTTAAAAATGGAATCATAAAGGTCTTGTCCTCCACTAGCGAAGACGTACTGAACATTTTTCCAGCCAAAGCAAAACCAGAATCGAAAGGTTCGTTATCGAAACCGCAACTAAAACACAACTAAACCACGCGCCTAAAAATTTCGGAAGACAAAATTAGCTGTCTGATCAGCCGCTCATGGTGCTGGCGGCAGTGGAGAAGCTCGGCCACAGGGCCGTACAGGAGCGTCCGCTCTTTACCTATACGATTTTCTTCGCTCAAACGACCAACATAGTAGTGCAGTCACGCCTGTCAAACATTGATAACCTGAAGCATGACGAAGCCACCTCGATAGCGCTTTTAATGTCGGCCTCTCTCGTTTGAGCCACAATAGAGAGGCGAGGTTCATCTAAGACCATTTCGAAACTGCTAACTTCAACAGCAAAATTTTCTGTGTGGTAAAAAGCCGTGAGACTATTTTCTAAAACTAGCTCCGAACTTTTATATTAAACTTATGAATAACGTAAAGGAGCGCCCCTTAAAGCTTACACACCACCCCAGTATTGAGAAAGTTTTCTGACAAAAACGTTGTCTCACATTTTGTAGCATTTCCCACATGCTTTTCAAACCCTTCTGGCTATTACTTGCGAAGTGTCCCAACATTGGTACTCGACATACAATTATTTCTTTTAAAGGTCTGCACATAAAACGAAATACTATTCCATGTAATGTCGTAAAAAAAGTTTAAGTGGCGTTAGCACCAGCGGTATGCTTTGTCTTAAGGTACGAAACTATTGCTCATAAAAGGCATTGGTAAAAAAATAAGCCCGTTAGTTGCCAAATAATTTATTGTATTTGTATACTTACATAAACGTTTTATTACAGTTCTGTCTGGGGCAAGAGTAGTACTTATTGAGGGAGTGAGTACAGGAATCTACAACAGAATAATGAAGAGAAATTATAAACAAAAATCATACAAGACAGAAAAGATTGTTGGCTCTCCTGTAATGGAGAGTAGATGCAAGCATGAAATGGCAAGCGGCATATTAGGTGGCCTCAATTTTAAAATGGGTGTAGCGCATGTTCGGAACAACACACCCCAAACCACCACACCGCACCACGCCATTTCTGTGCATTGGACCATATGGACGCTGCCCTGCTTGAAGAAGGAGACCGGCTGAACGTGACTCGACAGGCAGCGAAGGAGGCCAGGGAGACCGAGCGAACTGCCCGGTTGGAAGAAGGAAAGTACCTGAAGCAGCCGCGACCAAACGTCCCAGCAACTCTCGATTCTTGCTCCCTGATCTCGACGCAAGAGGTCACGTGATGGGCCGCCGAGCAAAGGTCCAGCTTCACGAAGCGTTCGCTTTGCCAAGGATGGCTGCGTCACGTAATTCTCTCTCCTAATTTTTTTCTTCCTCCATGAAGGCAAAGCAGCGCTTCCTGACTCGTCCAACGCCACGCCACAAAGCAGCTCGGCGAGCGCGCTACATCCGCAGCAAGTTCCATTTCGAATACCATTCCATTTCCAGCTGTTCTTCCGTATCACTGTCTTGGCTAAGCGATGATTCTATGTCGTTAATAAGTGGCGTTATCTGCGATCTCTCGGCTTTGGGCTTGAGCTTGAGTGCTTCCATCCTTTGACTCTGCCCTGAGCAGACAAAGGTCGGTACGACAAATCGGTTGGCAGGAAGACGATTACCTTGGGGTCATCGATGTGGTTCGCTCTTCCTATGAGTTTCGGCACCACTTGTAGGAAATACAGCCTCCTGCTGCATAGAAAAAGTAGTTTGTTAAACATAAACCGTAGCCCGACTCCATGGGTTGCTTGTTCTTGTTCCCCAGTGAAATGGCACAGCCCACTCTGGGGGATCGGCCATGAAACGGGTGGTGAAGAAACATTTAGCATTATTTTTTAATAAATTAGGTTGAAATGAAATAAGCATCCTGCAATTGGGATTTAATGTGTCTACTGCTACAAGTATGAATAATCAATTAACTAAGTATTTTTCTGAATTTTGTGAACACTAAACATTTTTTTAAGATTTTAACATGCAATTAGTTTTGTCTCACGCAGAAAGATGCAGAGTGCTTCACAAACGTTCCTGTGGCTGTAACCCCGTAGGGTAGAGTTATAGCAAGTCAAATTCAAGCCAAGCTTTTGGAAGGGTTCTTCTAAAAATCTGTTCCGTTGAATAATGAAAGGGCGGCATGTCAAAAAGAAATGTTCGCGAGATTCACTGTCATTGCCCAAGGGAACAAGGGCGATATAGCCAGACCAGACCTGTGGAGATAAAAGTTCAGTGACGGGGACTGGGCACGGCAGTTTTGTAACCGTTACTTCTAGTTTTCTAGACGAGCACCATTTGTTGTTCCAAGGAAAACTGAGATGCGGGAAATCAGATGTTGCCAACGATGATTGCGCGAATTTATTTGTAGTAGTATAACCATAATCTTAACTGATTGTCTTTCTGTCTGTTCTTTACTAACCGCCGCCAAATTGTCACATTCATTAAAAACCTTCGATTCTCTTCTGCCAAGTAACTTACGTCTCGTTCGTTTAGTGTAGGTTCTGTGGGTAGCTGCTGTCACGCCATGTCCAAAGCAGGAAAGCACCTCGTCTGCTTCTTCGTCATTCTTGTTCCAACAATAACACTGCCCGTCTCCGACTTCGGGCAAGACTTGCGCATATATGCAAGCCGGTTCGCTACTGCTACAAAAAGAAGGAAACATTGCAAGAATGAATATTTACGTAATGTTGATTAACAGGATAGCTGAAAAGGAAATCGTGTCAGGCAGAAAGAGCCTAGCCTGTTAGAGCAGAGTAGATTGTCATCAACGAATGCGCTCAGACAGTGTGGTGAAGCAATACCCTACACCACGAGAAATAGGGCACAGCTATCTCCTACAATTTGCTGCCTGCCTCGAGCTGAGGCACCGTGCATCACTTTAGGCGAACCCTGTGCGATTTGGCGGGAAATTAGGAAAGCTCGTACAGTATTCAAAGACGACTATTTTCTCGCATAAAAGTGAACAGTGGCTGTACCTACGGCACCATTTATTTGGTTCGTTGCTGTAGGCCGTTATTGTAAGAGTTTCGGAAAGTTCTCTGCCAGACATGGCAAGAACTCATCGATTCTCTAGGCTATTTGTACGAGACACCACTCTCTGGTTCGAAGTTTCGAAACGGTCATCTGCAGGGGAGTGTTGCGCAGTGCCGTTTCCCGGAGGTATGCACACCCAGGTTCACTCAATGTTACCTTTTCCGTTACGATACCCAGGGTTAATTGTACATTGAGAGCTTCTTACGAAATCATGTGAGCAAAACACGCCGGCCCGCTGTCGGAGCGTTCCGTTGCATCGGCGCTCAGCGTCTTTTGTGATTCTCCTTTGTGTTTGTAGACTGTGATGCAGTGGCTGCAAGGGAGCACGGCATGCGATAGTGAGCTCGCGCGCAATAGCTTTCGAGGCGGGGTGAATGCGCCATCGAGCTTATGCCAACATTATCGTGCCCTTTCTTTGGGGGCAAAGTAAGCTTAGAAGCGTTCTACTGCCTATTGAAGGCCTCTCTTACCGCTAATCTCAGAGCGATAAGAAACAAGAAAAGCGCTTCAGGCGTTTGAAGAAGTGTGGCAACGATGAGAAAGGAGCATCGGCATTGCCACATTGGGACGGCACAGAAAGACGTTGGCACGGCCGTCTACACACTTAAGAAATTAATCGGGATACTCACTTCACTCGCGATGTTCATGTGCAGTGACAGCTTTGTCATATAGCACAGAATATTTTCTACAAGATTGGGCACAATTACCAAGCCTTTGAACCTACTAATAGAAGTGCAATTTCAGCGATTGTGCGAAGTGTGTCGACAACTCGTTTTGTAGCATACGTGCAGTAAACTTCGTGGCGCTTCGTGCAGCAGTGTAGCGATGCAAGATGACCGCAGCATTTTAGTCGCCATAGGCAATCGTGTCTTGGATGGCGTCCACTCCTTTGGACACGCGACTGATTTGGCCAAATTCTGTAAGAAAACAGAGAAACTGGGTAATCCGGTATGCCGCTACAAACACACCTGTAGGGTCGAATAACCTACTCCAGGTCTGCGCAACGTTTCATAAACCTGTGCTTACCGAACAGTAAAGCTGGTCATATCATACTCTCCTGGGCTTCATCTTCTTTCAGTGTGTTGATAACCTTTAATGATTTTTGTTTGTGGAACGAGAAAAAACTCGCGATTCGGCCCAATTTTGTACATAACAATAACGCTGCCCTGAAAATTATTAGTGACCTCGAAGGTTGCATAGTCTCCGTCAAGCCACATATTGGCTTTTCAATTGCACGCCACGGCGTCTGAAGTATTGTTGAAATTGAAAATTCAGTGGGGATTTAGCGGTTAAATGCAGGATATATATATGTTAGCATTACCTCGAATATCCGCGAGGTCGCGGATCCATGATTTAAACCGCGTTCCCCGCATTTTGAAAGTGTTGCTCAAGAGCTCACTCCACAACGTTCTGCCTCTTCGAGGAGCGGAGTGTAGCGGACCTTCATCCGTAGCTGCCCGAACTTCGTGACATTGTATATATATATATATATATATGCAGCTATGCATGTTTGCCTAAGCTCTTCCATCGCCTCTTTACCTCTGCCATATTACCAGCTTCCCACACTTACACGTTTTCCCCATTTTGGCACTCCTAATGCTAACGCGTCAGAAGACGTCGGTAAATACAAGATCATGATGATTAGAATTTCCCGCGCACCACAGAGACGGCAACACATGGCGGACGTTCAATGGTGGGGAGAGGAGTACTCACTCTGAATACTTTCAAACATCTGAAGGTCTAGATGTTGCCAGTGGTAGGCTTGGATCTCCGGCGCAATCATAGAGGTAGTGTCGCAGTTTTCTTCAGAAACCAGTGGTAACTGTGTGCCCGGTGCAGCCAGGTAGGTGCTCGGTGGCCAGGTACTGCTCGCCCTACAGTGCATGCACTGCATTGCAGTCAGCAAATCCTTGCAGTCCTGCAAATCTATTTATCACAGCCTCAATAATGGTTAATGGCACATAACGGAACATGAAGAAATCAAGGAATCGAGGAATTCGGCCAGTTGACTTTTGACCAACGTTTCTGCGCTTAACTTCGAAGTACCTTTTGGTTCAACGTTGCCGTCTTGAAAGCATATAGCGGTTTTACTGCACACAAATCAGCAAAACTTTGTGAAAGCGCCCTACATTAGCCTATAAACATGTTCCAAAGCAAAAACTGCGTAAATAATGCTGAATGAAAAAGCAGCTATGGTCATAGCCGTCGTTGCGGGCCTTTAATGGACACCTACATCTGCCGAAACCTGGAAGAGCGTCTTAATCATCATACAGAAGAAACACCCCCCACTGTGACTTAGCGGCTATGGTGCTGCGCTGCTAAGCCCCAGGTCGAGGGATCGATTCCCGGCCGCGGCGGCCGCATTTCTATGACGGCGAAATGCAAAAAGGCCAGTGTCCCGAGGCATTGGGGGAACGTTTGAGATTCCCTGGTGGTAAAAATTAATCCGGAGTGTCCCCATAGCCTCATAATGAAATCGCGGCTTTGGCACATCAAAACCCAGAATGCGCTTCAAGGCCGCAAGCCTTGATTGCTTGTGACTTGCCAACCTTATGGTGTCACTTGCTTCTAAAACATGCTGGTTCGGTCTATAAGAACATTTACAAAGTTTGAAATGGTGTTTTTAGTTGCACTTAGTCTACCTTGGTGCCATAACTATTCTCTTTAATGTTATGCCCGGCGCACATGGGTTTGTGAAGTAGAAATGTTGATTACATATTTGTCTTTTTATCGTGCAGCTGCTGGGTCATCAACGAAAACGCTCAACTATTCATTGTATGTATTGTCTCGTGCGGAAGTGAAAAATACAGGTGAATGACCTCGTTTGCTGTCAAGAAGGTTCACTTCTAGAAGCAAAGGGAGCTCCACTAAATTCGCGCAAGGAAATATGTTCGCATGTGTGGGACCTTGTTTCGGCGGGGATAATACAACTAACAAGACAGCGTGGAATTGCGGTAGCGAAAAAAAGGACAACTGGGCTTAGTTCTAGTGGTAACACGATTGAACAGCACCAAAGACGAACACCAATGAAATGAACAAGACAGTGCGCTGTCTTGTTTCTTTTCTTCGTGTTCCTCTTTGATGCGCATAGAATGTTAGAAGAAGTCCCGAAATATGCATTGCAGAAAAGTAGAAGTGAACACTAGGCGAGTTGGTAGGTGCTATATTGCTCAATACCGGCGCTCATGTCCCTTGTGTTTGAAGTTATCTGCTGGGTTACTTAGGGCATATTTCAGTTCTTACTATCTCCCTTTCTTCCTCTTTCTATTCCCCTTTCCCCCACCCCCAGTGTAGGGTAGCAAACCGGATGCTGTTCTGGTTGACCTCCCTGCCTTTCCTACCCTTGCTTTCTCTCTCTCTCTTTCAAGAATCGCACTGCACAAGATACACGGAAGTAAAGGACGAAACGAGCGCCTTCTGTTGCTTTAGGGCCTTACACAAAACACGGAGTAACTTCACGGAGTAACTTCTCGCAGATGACTCAGTGGCGGTAGCGGTCGAATTTCGATGAGGATGAAAGTGAAGAATACTTATGTACTTAGATTTACGTGCACGTTAAAGAAAGACAGGTAGTCTTATTTGTTCCGGAGTCTCCCACTACAGTGTCCCTCGTAAGGATACCATGGTAGTGGCATGTAATACATCAGCATTTAAATAATTTCATTGCTGAGGGACATACGACGACTTTTGCGGCAGTGTATTTCTAGGTGTCAGAAGGAATTTCCTTCTTTCTATTTGCTTGCGTTGAGAGTAGGAACGTGCGGAAAGTTTTGAATTGCAGTCGAACAGTCCTCGCTATTTGATGCTTATTCGATTCAAGCACTTACTGTTCGAAGTTGTCACATGCTCACTTCTCTCGAGTGTATAAGGGATAGAAATACTTATTGGAGTCTCTAGGGAGACCGAATGATGAAACTGAATATATCATTTGGCCAGTGTAACCGCGTTGGCATCCTTTAAAGCAATGTACTCCAGTTTAGTATCACACTTCGCTCCTTCATAGAACACAACACTGCACTTTCATCTGTATTACAAAGTTTTATGGTTTCATAACTGTCATTCCCATGGTGTCCCATATGATTGAATGAAATTCTTTATCATTTAACAGCTCTCGGCTGTCCGGAATCTTCTTGTGAAAAATATAACATATAACATAACAGTCAGTCAGTGCACATAGGCATGATTCCTTCTTTTATGAAACGTACGCATCGCAAGCTTTATGTTTATTGTTGCTTTAAAAGTGAGAAACTTTTTGGATTCGAAATTTGGTGGGCGTCTTTTTTTGAATATTATTATTTGCTTCAATTAAAAAATTGCGCTAATCAATTTGACCTGGATATCTGTCATACCTAAACGCATGCAAAAGACAAAAAAATGTTAGACTACCCGAATATTGCAGTGTACCTTCTTTTCCGTTCACGGTTGCTCAGCCGGAACTGCTTTCTTTCCGCTTTATTAACTTTTCGTTCTTTAATTTTCAGCATTACGAACACGTTTTTCTCGTTTTATTAGACTTCATTGTCTAGCTTGCGGCTCTCTTCATTTATTTGTTAATGGGCTGATCATATGTAGATATAGCTTACTGTGGCAAACAGCAATTGGCGTGCCGCTATTAGGCCCCGCCTGGAAAACGAGCACTTCCACCTGGTGCAGCTTCCAGTTGTTAATGTGTTTATATTTTTACATTAGAAGCTTTGCGATGTCAACATTCTCGTTGCTGAGAAAATTTAGAAAAATAACGGTGGGCTCATTTTTTATTCTGTTCGGTAGTTTGTCTCCCTTAGCCTACAATTCTTCGTGAAAAGCATACTATGGCGGGCCTACTTTATTGTCGGTCTCGGTGGGACATGACTGTAATGCTCTGATCGATTCCATGTGACACACAAAGCGTCGTCGAAGCCTTGACGCGCCACTGTATTGACGAAACATTCCAATATGCGGATGTACCGGTTTTTGCGAGACGCAGTAGATTGATACACTTAAAGTAAAGGCAACATTTTTTTCAATGTGACAGTAGTTATGAATTGCATTTCAAAGTCAGTCTGCTGCGTTTGCTGTTCTGTCCGTCCATTCCGTTAAGACCCTCGTTCTTAAGCCACTGTCGTTACGCGGTACTCATTGCGTTACCTCAGCATCCGGACCATTATGCGCCCCATATAAATTTTGCATGGACGTCCTTGAGATCGCTCTCTTGAGCTACTAGCACACAGAGAAACAGAGCAAGTAACAAAGGTTACAGCTGGACCGCTGCCCCCCTCAAGCCACGTCTGGTGCCGAACGACAAATTGACAACAGCGAAATCATCGTGAATAGCGGTCACCGTCAAAAAAAAAAAGAAAGCAAAATAATGAATGCCTGATAATGTAGCGCGTAGGTTCAAGCGCCCGGTGAACTGGAATACGAGACTTCGACGCGGCGCTCGAAGCAAACTAAATCTTAACCGGGGATCAATTGTGGAACGCCCTTTGCATAGCGCTGAAGGCGATTAGTCTGCGGCGTGCGTCGATAGGGCCGACGCTCCTACCGCTCAGATGGCTGTTGCGAATGCCCCGGAAAGCTGGCCCAGTTGCCATTGCGAAAACGCGTTGAATTCGAGCCCCTTTGGTTTCGCGACGCCGATCGTTTTATTTAAGCTAACTCTGCGTCCACCGAAAATTACACAAGGTGCTCCCGGGGAATCACCATAGCACAATGCAGCTTCCAAGGCGAGCTTCGAAATGTCTGACCAAATGTGTGTTATTTATGTGGCCATTCGCTCACATTGAAAACGCACCTTGTTATGCGTGCCGTAAAGAGCTTTCTAAAAAAAAACTTGAATAAACGATCCGCCCATTTACTGTCGGAAAGTATCGGCATGTTGTTATTTGCGTCTAACAGATGGAATATCAGTTACTTGAAGAAGTGCTATATACAGTGATGTTGGGGGCAGTGAGCGAAAGAGAAAGAGACATCTTTCACATCGTTGGTTCCCTTACCTTATTCTAGTTAGGCTACCAAAACTAAGCAGCATTACATTCTTGTTCAGTACTTGACAATTTCAGTAGAATCACTCAGTATTCGGGACGACCTATCACCAAAGTAATAAATATTATCCATCGCTTGAGCTACTTTGTTACGGCAACTATCAACAAAGAAGGGTAGCCCTCCCGCATTTTCCCAAAGAACCACCTTCATAGCCTAATGAGAGCAACATCCACTAAGTATATAAATAATTGCTGCCTCTCTTTCTCATAGGACAGACAGGCTGCGCAAGGTCTTCACCCGAAAACAAGCGGGTCATAAGAAAGAGCAAGTGGGAACGTTGCAACACTGGTAAGTCGGCTTTCACGCAATGGGCTACAGATGGATGGCCAATTAGCGAATAAGAAATAGCGCTAAATGAAACTGTTTGATGACATTGCTATCATGTAGGTTCGGGTGCCTGGTAACATGGTGCTTGTCATATATTTCGGCCCTAAGCTTCTCTAAAGAAAAAAAAAAAGAAAAAACGTACAACCTAGAAACCCTGCTAGAAACAGTAGCTTTTGACTTTGCATTCCATACAACTATCTAATAAACATCTTGATGCTTGCAATAAGTAATAGGTCACCTAATTTGTCTTCATAAAGAATTGCCATGAGCTTTTATTATTTAACTAAAGTTCACTAGTAACTGGGTTCCGAACAACAGGGAATTGGTGGTATTCTCGTATACAGAATCAATCGACTGCATAACCATTCACAAACTGGCAAAGAAATAATGGAGCATGAAGATAGTACATCTACATGAATGAAGCGCTTCCGTAAATGGGTATCCACGCGAGTTTCCGTGTTGCTTGATGTAGACAAAGGATGTCATCAGCTCTCGCTCCATCTCTTTCGGATATATGCAGTGTTACGAGGCTTTTGCAGAGCCTGCATGCTTGAGAAAGCTGTTATCCAAAGCAGCTGTACACGAACTTCAGCAAATATTGCTGTTCGCATTTTAATCAAGCGTGTCAGCGGTGAATAAGCGACGAATGCAAGCTTCTGCACACGCAGTCTGGATCTGAAGAATGCGGTTAAGAAACGCGATTCAAATCTCAATCCTTGGAGAGCGCTTTTTTTTCCTGCTTGGTTTGCCACGTGGTATCGCGTCATGATGAAATTCTATATAAGACTATTGGCCCTTTGAACGCTGGCAATGCAAAAGCAACATATAAAATATATTATTCATGTTGCATCTTTCCTAATCTTCGGTTGGGCGCTTTTCAATTTCACACCCCTAATTGTACTTTCGCGCACTGTCTTTTTAGCGCACGCGCGATGTAGATGGCGTGCATCCGTTTCAGACTATAGTTGAACCCTTTGGACGCCCGCGATTTCTGTTCGTACGATTTGCCTCACGTACAAGTGGTGGCCGGCGTAAGGGCGGCACCGGTCCTATGTCTCCAGAGAGAGACCTTGTCTGCGCTAGAAAGGTTGCGGGGAAATGACCAAATACGCCGGGAAACGAGGGTATGCGTCTCGCGCCAGAGGGTATATTCTCATATAATGCGAACACAGTGGAAGTTTGAGGGAAGAAAAGGAGGAGGATTTCCAAGTGGCGAGGGTCGTTGCTCTATAAGAACCCACAGAAGCGTCTGTGTGATGTAAGGTGGAGTCATTCTTGATTGTCCTTTTTTTTTTTTTCGCTGGTCGCCCTCATTTCTATATGACTGCTTTTAAAGCGATAGCGTTCTTTTGTACTCCCTCCCACCTCCCCTTCGCTGTTTATATGTGTTGGTTTCTTTTTGGCCGTTTATGCGTCTTTGAGGGATAGTGTGCGTGAACAAATTACATTTCAGACGGTTGATTTCCAACCGGGTTCCTCCAGCACAGAAGCGTGCTGTCTAACCATGAGACCACGGACGCATGCCTAGAAAGGGGGATTTCTCCAGCGCCTTCAGATGGAATCACATCCTTAATACGCTTCGTACACTAAACACATCACAAAGCACTAATTTATTTATAAAAGAGATCTCGCGCATCAGTCATCTAGCTGACGATGAAGATAGACGTTACGGGACGCGTTCGTGCGCAAAATTTGGTGCGCGTGCCTTATCCCTCTGCCACGTTGTAGTGCGTTAATGCAAGGGGAAGCACTTGGTGTGTTGCGACCAAACAAGCTCCTACTGCTGAACAAAAGTTCTACTTCCTCCACAAGGTCGATCATTGTGAATGAGGGACGCGTTCGCCGCCGAAACCTGCAGCTCGTCTGTTGTCGCGATGGGTCATTTTCTCTTGCTGGCTCATGAATGCTTCGCGCACACCCGTTCAAACTGCGCCCTCACCTGCGTGGTGTTAGCGCAAAATGACACTACGAGCTGTGTGTCTGTGAATACGCATTCATCCCGGCCATTTCCGTGCGACAAAAGAACAGAAGTCTGTTTTTTTTTTTTTCAATCACGGGCTTCGTGTTGACAATGCAAACCGCAGATGTCCAGGAAATACTATTTGCCACACGCGGTACTGATGGCGAAGCATTCCATTGGATAGCATGAAGCACGCCATTAAGGGTGCATGCAGTAATATTCTTTTCTCTCGTTTATTACTCCTGCTCCGTAGACAACATGCTGACAGCGCCATCCCTAATAGAAAATCAGTCGAGTCACATCACGGCTCGGTGATAACCCTTTATTTTTAGACGAGCTCATCAGCAGGCGTTTAGTCTTTGTTTTTACTTTCGTTGACGGTGCCATCGCTGGCAGGCCGCAAAACGTGTACAGATATCAGCGGTGAGGACGGAGAACTAAGTTTTGCTATCCTCACATTTTGCGCGGTAACCTCTTTTTGTGGAACTCTCGTTGCTTAGAGTGGCGTTGATGAAGACGGAAATCACTTAGCGCTTATACAACGAAAACGGAAGAGTGCTTACGCCTCATCGCCCTTACAAAAATTTTTATAGAAAGTCCATAGACAGTCTATAGACATTTGTCTATGAAGTCTATAGACTGTCTATAGACATTTCTTTAGACTAGTCTATGGACAGTCTATAGACTTTGGCCATACACTTTTTATAGACTAGTCTATAAAAAGTCTGAGTCTATAGACTGTCTATACACTGTCTATAGACAGTCTATAGACTTATGAACATACTTTTTATAGACTAGTCTATAAAAAGTCTGAGTCTATAGATTGTCTATAGACTGTCTATAGACTTATGGTCATACACTTTTTATAGACTAGTCTATAAGAAGTCTGAGTCTATAGACTGTCTATAAACGGTCTATAGACTTATGGCCATACACTTTTTATAGACTAGTCTATAAGTCTGAGTCTATAGACTGTCTATAGACGGTCTATAGACTTATGGCCATACACTTTTTATAGACTAGTCTATAAAACGTCTGAGTCTATAGACTGTCAATAGACTTATGGCCATACACTTTTTATGGACTAGTCTATAAAAAGTCTGAGTCTATAGAGTGTATATGGATTAATTAAAATTCATGTTTGTAGACAGTTGTCTGCAGAATGTCGATGGACAAGTGTATAGGCTTACAGTTCCACTTTTGTAAACTGAAGTCTATAGAATATCTATAGATGTCATTTGTCTGTATACATTTTATACACTTCAGTCTACAAAAGTAGAACTATATATACAGTTCTACTTTTGTAGACTGAAGTCTATGGAATGTCTATAGACAAATGTATATAAATAGTCTATAGACATTCTATAGACTTCAGTCTACAAAAACAGAACTTTATAATCCGATACACTTCTTTCTATGACATTCTGCAGACATTTGTCAACAAACATGCATTTTCATTAATCTACAGACACTCTATAGACACAGACATTTTATAGACAAGTCTACAAAGAGTGTATAAGGCCATAACTCCATAGCGGCTACCTACAAGTTAGTTTACATTTTTCTTTACATGCGGTAGCAAAACGTTTTGAATGTATTTATGCATGTGCACCTGTTCCTTTTCATCTACACTTATGCATTACCGTTAGCAGATTAATAATGCTCCTGAACCAGCTGTACTTTCATATATGTTGCATAAACAGAAAGAATTTATATAGTGTTGAATCATGCAATGCAAAAAAATAAAACAAATGCACCGGCAATGCATTAACCGTTTTTATTGCTCGATATAATATATGAATTCCTTAAATTCATGTCTTATGCTAATTATCGAAACAGATTAAATATTTACACTACTCCTTGGCAAGCATGGTCGCCAGGCTGGCCTTGACCTCTGTGTCATTAGTCCCAAAGGTGCTGCAGGTGTATGCTGCAAATAAGTAGGTGCAGCAATATGAGGCAAAAATAACAAGTGTGCATTCTTTGTATGTTCATTAAGCAGCTTAATATATTTGCTCAAACCATCTAACTCAATACTTAATGCGGTTTAACTATGACTAAGGGCTGCTTGTGAATACAAATCAGTACCTTTATACAATGTTTTATTGCATGGTATGGTGAACAATTAAACAGTCACAACTGCTGCTCGTGCCAGCAACAGTATGTTCCCTTTTATGACAAGTTCATATATGATGCATTAATGTACTTATCCCAAATGGTCTCTATATTTATTGCTGAAACGTTACCCAGTTGGGCTGTCTGTACGTTTTTTTGGCTGGTAGTTAAGTACGCCCGTGCAGAGGGATATTTTCAGAAGACGTGACTGGAATATTCACAGTATCATGCCTAAGATTGTAATTTATTTTGCTTAATACACATTTAAATGTCTTTCTCATACTTTTAAATGAATGGTCATTGGCCATAACTTCAACAGAAGGCAGATGGGTTGATTGTATTGATATGGTCACTTAATTTCTTACAGGTAATGAGGCCTCTTGGGCATGCTAATAGGTTTCCAAGTTAAGTATACCACATGAGCACCCGAAATATTACACGAGCACTTTGTGTCATGGCACGACAGATATGCACCTCCTAGGAAACAGAACTGATAGTATAGTTCGAATGAATTCTATCACAGTAAATTATTTAAGGTGCTTTGAAAGATGAAAATTTTTTTCTAGGCTATCGAGGTTCAGGACGTTTAGTTAACGCAAAAAAAAACATATTGAGTAAGAAATGCCTTGTCAGTATGCTTGACTTTCTTTTTTTTTTCAATAAATAGAACCAATTTCCCTCAATTTTTATGAAGTGAAAGGTTTTAAAAATATATTTAACACAGACATTCTCTGGAAACTTTGTATGATATATAACAAGACAGCATACCTATGTGGCCATTTTAAAATTTTCCGATCTTTTTCCAAGCCTTCCCTGGCTGTTTTCATGAAAATTTTCTGGCAATCTATGACGCCTGCAGCTTAAGTTCAATAAAAATATATTGTGGCTTAATGCTTGCCAAGTACTGCCAGTCCATAATATTTAGATAAAACGAATAACACGTCGGTCACTTGACATGTAGTATTAGATGCAACTGACTTGAATCCCTTGTTTAATAAAGCTGACAAGGGCTTCGGCAAGTTCCTAATTGATGGCCACACGAGTACAGCACGGAAGACACAGAGACACACGTAAAACAAATGCAACAATGTGAGGGAAAACTATACAATGAGTTATTTATACGGTTCAATAGTAGTTTTTTTTTATATAATTTGCTCGCATCACTTATGCCTCTAGTTAACTTTGTTTACCTCTGACTAAAGACTACATGACAATATTAATCAGTACCATTATGATGTTTCGTTATATTACAGTGTGATAAGCAGTTAGACAACCGTAATGGTCGCCGGTGTTAGCAACGGTACGTTGCGTTTCAAGACAGGTTCATGTGACAGACAGTGTACTTATAAAAATAAAAGAAATGCGAGAATCCCAAACGATTCCTATAATAATAATTGTTGAAACAAAGATACCCGGCTGGACTGTGCACATTTTTCAGGTGTTAATGCAATATGCCCGTGCCGAACGAACATGCTCAGCATACTGACTGCAGTTTTGAACAATCACGTTAACATTTGCAATTTATTTCCGCTTAGAACAGTCTGCAATGGCTCTTTTCTCATACTTCGAGATGAATACATTTGCCACACTTTTAGTAGAATGCACATGAATGGGGGCGTACTGATCAGGTTACTTACTAACTAAAACATGTTACAATCTCTTAGGTGTGTTGATAAGGGTAGAACAAATGCAATGTCCACTGAATTCTTTGAATAATCTGTGCGTTATCTACTAAGAAAAGACCACCAAATTGATAATCTGGCTCTTTTGTCTTTTGTACAGCGCATATAGTATGCAGTCTGTCCAAGACGACGGCACTACATGCAACAGTAATTAAAACCGGAACACTTATCACGCACGACAAGGGCTTCATACCATGCACGACTGGCACAATGCGAATCTGCGCCAGCAGCTGCCTAGTGATTAAGAGCACGTAAACTGCATAACACCGAAGCATCGAAAGGCGCTTAACGCTTTTCATATAGCTCGAAAGATAACTTCTGCTGCTAAACTGTTTAAAAAAAGAGACAAAAAACAAATCTTCCAACTACCGTCAAACGCAATGCCTTCAGTTTGAAACGTGTAAAGGTGCTTCCTGGAGCGACTAATTTATTGTTCTCCAATTTTTTTCGGCTAAGTTGCGAAGCTGCAAGTGACTGAGCTTATCGCAGGTTTCATGCTCCAAAAGTGTTTGTGGTTGCATATAAATAGATTGGGTGAATCTAGAGATTTTTGCTTGATATTTCTTCAAGTCTCGTGTTTTGCTTGCGGTAACTTCCCAAAATTAACTTGCGGTAACTTCCCAAACAATGCGAAAACGGCAGCGCACACACTGCTGATGCATGCCCCGCAAACACGGCCTTTCATCCGAGTACGTTAGCAGTTATTCAACTATACGTGTCTGTCTGAACATTCTTGATGCTAACACAATTTCGAGATATATACGTAAAGCGTGTCACGAGAATTTCACTACACATGCGGCGCAGCATTCATCGCGGCCGGATCAAGCGCCACGAAATGAGATCTACCACACTGGCTGCCTAACATACACAATGCACAACATACACAACATACACTATCAAGTTAAAACATGGTGTACTTCCTTCTTTACGCACCTAAACTATAATGCTAAAATCAACAAGCCCGAGCGATCGCTCGCCGTAAAACATTCCGTATAGTAGAAGCGAGAACAAGAGCGCGTTATCAAACCATGTCAACGACAAACCGACACTATACCCGAGTCGCCTGCGCTACATGCAGCCGCTTCGCGCTACGAAATGCGCTCACATAATCATGAGCTATTGACGCAAAACATCTTTGCTAAAGCTTACCGTTCAGTGTAGTTGACGTGTGATGCCACAAAGATGACACGCACACACAGTCACCAACGTTCAGGCAGACACCGCACACCGGTACAACCGTTTACGTGCCTGGCGCACTCGTTGAGACGGCGCACCGCCGCGCATGCGCAAGAGCTCCGAGCATGCGCAGGAGCTCCGCGCGCGAGGGCGTGCGCGCTCGGAGGAGTGTGAGCGCCTTTTCCTCCTTCATTTTTTTTTCTCTTTCTCTCTCTCTCTCTGCGCGTCATGCGCGCCGGAACGGGTGGCTTATTCATCTTTGTCACCACTATTCATCTTTTTTCATGGACGAAGGAAATGCGCTGGCAGGTTGTATGACAAACGCTGTGGGCATCGTATGAGACTGGAACGCTAACATGAATGCGCTGTTTGTAAAAGCCGTTACAGGGCCCTTCAGACGTTTCAGACGCATTATTGCCAGCGTCGATTAGTAATACAGCGTACTTGTAGCATATCTTCCAGCGTACCGCCAAATGTGATGCCCGCACGTATGTTAGTGCTAATTTTCTGTTCCGATGATAGGTCAAAGCAATCAGTACAGCATTGAGGTACTCATATGCGTGGCTGCGCAGGCATACCGCCGGCGAAATACTGGGTGGGCTCAGAGAATTTGGCGCCTATTTTAAGTGAATGAGAAACTTTGATGGGTTTATAGTGCAGGATATCAGTCAACAAAAAACCGCCCGATGTTAGTGACGCAGCCGAGATATGAAGACAATGTGAAATGTATCCGAGAATCGGACGACACACAACGCGAACACCACATGCGCGACATCGGTTCATCGCACATTCACAAAGTCCACGTTGTCAGCTACAAACATTACGAGTGTATTTGCTGTTAGCTTGATGCCTGTTTGGAATCCACTTGTAGCTGAAGCTGGCGTTCATAACATCTATTATAACGATTGGATCGGCGTTTTGCTTTCTTTATTCTACTGCCGCAAAAGTGATGCGACAACTGTGAAGACTGTCTTGGGATTGCCGAGAGCGGCTACGTAGATGATATCATGTGGTCAACAAATGCGGAGGTATACACTATGTGTATACTAATGTCTACAAACAGGCTCTACAGCAATCTCAGCAGTATACAACTTCAGTGGCTTATATCAAACGCAGCTACGTATTATCCACCGGTACCTGCGCTTGGTTACAGCGTACACGGGTTGGGCCCAGATTAACGATGTTTGTGTATTGTTAATCTATAGACATGCAAGACCACGACAACTCAGAGGCAGACCAGGTGGTGAATTCACCACCTGGTCTGCCGGCTTTCGCCACTTATTCACCACCTTTGCCACATCATCACCATCTAACCTCCACCACCTGGTCTTCGCGAAGTGTACGTCCGGGAAGCAGCCAGGTTTAGGGCCTTCGGGTGCCTGGAAGGCCTTGGTGACTCGGACGGTGCCTGCTCCGCCGCGATCCTCGTTCGGGGCAGCTGCACCGAACGCAGACTAGCAGTCTGCACGGTTTGCCCGCCGCGCCGGAGTTGCGGTGCCGTCGTGCATGAACCAATGCCATATCATCGCGTTCGCAGAGGGCGGGGGGTATGGGAACTCGGAATTACATATTATCGACTTTCTTCTATAGACATTCAATACACCGGGAGTAGAGAAAAAGAAATAGAAACCTTGTCGACTATTGTCCATAATATAGAGAGTCTATAGGCAAAGTATGGACAAAAATAAATCGAAACTGTATCGGCTTTCGTCTACAGGTAGTCCATATAGAGGAGAAACAGACAAAGAAGAAACAAACACCTTATCGAATTTTTTCTATAGACCGTCTATAGACTGCGAGTAGATAAAAAGAAATTGAAATCTTTTCGACTTTCGTCTATAGAAAGTCTATATACAAAGTATATGGACAAAAATAAATAGACACTGTATCGACTTTCGTCTAAAAGTAGTCCATAGAGGGGAAATAGACAAAAAGAAGCAAACACCTTATCGATTTTTTCTATAGACAGCGAGTAGACAAAAAGAAATAGAAACCTTATCGACTTTCGTCTGTAGAAAGTCTATAGCGAAGTATGGACAAAATGGATAGAAACAGTATCGACTTTCGTCTATAGGTAGTCCATAGAGGGGAAGTAGACAAAAAAGAAACAAACACCTTATCTACTTTTTTCTATAGACCGTCTATAGACTACGAGTAGGAAAAAAGAAATAGAAACCCTATCGACTTTCGTCTATAGAGTCTATAGACAAAGTATGGAAAAAAATAGATAGAGACTGTGTCGACTTTCGTCTATAGGTAGTCGATAGAGGGGAAGTAGGCAAGAAAGAAACAAACACCTTATCGACTTTTTTCTATAGACCGTCTATAGACTGCGAGTAGACAAAAAGAAATAGAAACCTTATCGACTTTCGTCTATAGAAAGTCTATAGACAAAGTATAGACAAAATGGATAGAAACAGTATCGACTTTCGTCTATAGGTAGTCCATAGAGGGGAAGTAGACAAAAAAGAAACACCTTATCTACTTTTTTCTATAGACCGTCTATAGACTACGAGTAGACAAAAAGAAATAGAAACCCTATCGACTTTCGTCTATAGAAAGTCTATAGACAAAGTATGGAAAAAATAGATAGAGACTGTGTCGACTTTCGTCTATAGGTAGTCGATAGAGGGGAAGTAGGCAAGAAAGAAACAAACACCTTATCGACTCTTTTCTATAGACCGTCTATAGACTGCGAGTAGACAAAAAGAAATAGAAACCTTATCGACTTTCGTCTATAGAAAGTCTATAGACAAAGTATAGACAATATGGATAGAAACAGTATCGACTTTCGTCTATAGGTAGTCCATAGAGTTGAAGTAGACAAAAAAGAAACAAACACCTTATCAACTTTTTTCTATAGACCGTCTATAGACTACGAATAGACAAAACGAAATAGAAACTTTATCGACTTTCGTCTATAGACAGTCTATAGACTTTGTATCAATAAAAGTCCAAATCTATAGAAAGGAAAGGTCGTCTATGAAAAGTCTATAGACTTTCTATAGACAGTCTAAAGTCATTTTTGTAAGGGCGTAATCCTCAAGCTCTCAAGCCTCGTACAATGAAGAGCCGCAGACTGTTTTTTTTTTTTTTTCAGGAGAGTCAGGAAGAGCCTTTGTACTTTTCTCGCCGTCGCTGTCAAGTCATCCCGACGCAAGTTGTATTTTAAGATGCTGTGTACTGTCGCGCTTGATAGTAAAAGCTGCTGTTACTGCTGACGCCGTATGGTGGGTCAGTGTAGCGATTCTTAATCGCAGTTTTATTCAGTCGCGCAACAGTTCAGTGTGCAGTTATTGTACACGGAGTGAGGTACAAATTTCGTGTTAGTGTGAAACTAGTTTGAGGAGCCCCGACTATACAAAACAATACTTGCGCCGTCAGTACTCTTTTTGTTTCGCTCTATTGTATTCCTCTTGGGGTGTCTCTTTCTGGCAAAGCACGAACTCAACCGCAGGGGTTGCTGAGCGGCTGTGACGTTTCCTCGCTGTGTGGGAGATCGCATGGCACCTTACATTGGGCTATGCTTAGCACTTGTCGGCATCTCATTACTTCTAGCATTTCACTCTTTTGCCCTAGCTTGATACAGTGATTGAATGCGGACAGTGTGACAGGAAATATGCATTACTGATCAAGGTTCAGTAACGTGAAGTACACTTAAATACCTTTTTGGAATGCATTCCCACAGCTTCGGATGCATTCTCACAGCAGGGCACTTACAATGCGACCAGAAATGTTGGTGATCATACCGCGCGAAGTGTTAAAGTTGTACCGAGTTACTCTCGGCTGTCGTTCCTGCTGTCCTAGACGCAAGAGTAAGATGCTCACGAGATTAAAAATTGGTAGCTATGAAGTAATTTGAAATAATTGTTTGGCAATAGTCAATCTGAGTTTTTATTTTTTTATTTTTTTACCAGACTTTGTGAAAGAACGGAGGATTTTTCTTAGTGGAGTGAAACACAGTGTCACCGCGAGCTGTGTGGAGAAGTTGACCTGCTCACATTGACATTGAATTTTCAAGAAAAAGCTGTTTCGCCTCAACCTGAAGGTTCTTTTTTTATATGTACCTATTTAACGAGTGGTTAAGTTTAGCATGTAATGGTAAACGTCAGCAACTGCGTCCGTTTGACAGCCTCAAGGGATACTGTGTGAAATGGGTCGATTGGTACTGTACTACTTGCGTATGCTGCGACGACATACTTATTCCTATGCATGTTTGTGCCTGTACGTTAAAATAAGAGCCGCTCTCATGCAACAATTGCCCGGACGTCTCTGCAAGGCTAGACCCGCTTGCGGCTATTACCATCCTCATCTTACCGGTTTGTAGGCTGTCTGAAAGGTTTCCGTCTATTATTTGTCTTTTTTCTTGTTTTCTTAGAGTAAACAAACTTTTATATTAAGTCTAAGAACAGCTTCTTTACAATTTGCATCCCCTGCTTTGTTCAATGCCGATTCACAGCTTCCTCCTTCGCGCGAAGAATAAAACTACATTGCATATAAACTGCCCCTGCTGATATAGTTAGGTGTTGGATACTAACTAGCAGCAAATAGTAAGTGCTCTTACAATGCATTGCCCTTATTATTTTTCTGAAATCACCCATAAAAAAAATCATTCAATGCCTCAACGGGCACGCCGCATTTAACCAATATTCGGGGAGACGAAAATCAATGTCCTCCTTGTGTTTATGCCTTTTGTTATTAAGTTGACGTCCACAAGGAGTCGGAGACAAAGGAGAGGAAAGACAGGGAGGTTAGCCAGTGTAAGTACCGGCTGGCTACCCTGTGCTGGGGAAAGGAGTAAAGGGAATAAAAGGCGAAAGAAGAAGAGGAAAAAAATGGAAACGTCCACAAGAGCTATTCACTGTCCTATCTAGATGATAACATGGCTTAAAAACAAAACAGCAACCTCGGAGCTCCCAATATCTTTAAGAAAAATCATTTTGCTACTTTTGATGCAATTAGTCAACAAAAACACAAATTGACTCCCAATACAACCCAAACGAGTACTACTAAGAGTGCGCAAGTGAATGGTTGCTTGTATACCTGATCAGACGTCGACGCGTTCTCTCTCTGACGTCATTGCGCGAGACACGTGATAGAATAACGCTGCTAGAACCAGCTATGTGTCTTTATATTACTAACTTTTAATAGTAGCCCCCTCCAGCTTCACAGTGCTGCATGATCTTACGTGTACAAAAAAAGCGATACACTGGGATAGCGCAGTATCTGGCACTAAGTATAATGGTTCACTGATTGTCTTTTTCTCAATGCAGCAGTTTGAATCTGAAGTTACGGTGCCGCGACGTCATGGTATGGTTTTTAATGTAACACCTGTAGAGAATCAGCATTTTGTTGACGCTAAACAGAAAACTGCGTGACTTGCACACGTGCCCTGTGCATTTAAAGGAATATAAAGCCATGTCATTGGCTTCAGGCAGCGAAACAATGAACGAAACTTACACGACTGATTCGCTCATGTTCGAAACGTCACGTCGAGCTGAGGAAACACAAAAAGTTTGAAGCAAAAAAAAATGTGTGTGTTTCTTCTAGGGTTTAGATCTCTCGGGACCTAACTTACGAAAAAAATTTAATTTCAAAATCTCCTGTAAGTACTCTGTCTGAAATATTTTCTCCAGCATTTGCGGCATCATGCACAGTTACCGTTATTTACATTTTATCACTGGTTTGTCACCATTAAGAAGTTTATCAGAGGCTTTTCACAATCGTACGCGAGATAATGTTACGAGAAGAAATTTCCCAGCCAGTTGAGGAATCCTGTGTATGAGAATTTTTGATTTTCATTCCGTTGTCATCCTTTTATGACTGCCGGCGTATCAGTGCGGCCAGATACCGCTGTTAAAGAGAGAAACTAATTGTTCTTATTAGGGTGGCTATCAGTAATCTAATAGTTGCATATATTGCTAGCTTCAACAGATGACTACGAAAACCAACAATGTAATAAAGCGATTGAAATGGCTAAGAAAGTCATCCTAAATATCCGTCATAAACTACGCGGTCACGTTCCCTCATGCAATATACATGTATAGAAGTCTGATCTAGTGTTTTCCGCTCTGTGCGTTTTATTTTTATTCCAAAACTACTCAAGACATCATTTTATGCTGCTGTTGGCATGTTTCAGGCCAATGATTTGTGGGTGAGTTTCCTCTAAGGAACCTCACCCACCTTGTTGGTATCCGTTTGAGCCAACATGGGCCGATCCCTAAGGCTGTGCAGCCTAACACACGGGGTCTGAAAGCAATATACTAAAGCTTATTGGCGGGCTATTTGGCTCCGATTCATAGTCAACTAACAACAGTCCATAATAACGAGAACGAGACGGGAAGGCGCGACACACATAAGTTGAAAGCCAGCACATGCGTGTGTCGTCTTCTCAGGACCGTCATTTCTCTCTGTTATTGGTTCAATATGAAAGCTCTAGCTGCAACTGGAGAAGAATGTGACCTACTGGCACGCGAGGCACACGCAATACATTTTAATTAACGACTTAGGCATTAGGAAAGAATGCGTGCCAATGCGGCCTTACCTATAAAGCATTAGGTGGCTGTGCTGAAACACAGATTCGAACCCACCATGGATCACCCATTTATGTATATCATTCGGCGGACATGGTCCAGATTGGAGGGGCCTAACAGAAAAGTCCAGGTGTGGTGAGCGTACGGGATTTGGCGTCACAGTGTAAATGAAATCAGAAACTTTTAAAAGATGCCAGGTATAGACACGTCATTTTGGTGAACGAGTGCAAACTCATCCGTGACAACCGCACGTGGCTCACTGGGACGTCAACCGCGCGTAGGAAGAAGTTTGCCAGTCATCGAGAGTGTGAAATGCTAAACTATAGGCCTGTGTCGTGTTAATCTTGGCCCGGTAATCGCTATGCTGCTGAATCTTTCTCAGACAATGAAACATTTTATTATTATTAAATGAACGCACCACGAAGGATTCGCGTCGCGTATGTATTCCGTGTGCGTGGGATCTGAGGTCACTGTTGTACTTCTATAAAGATAATGTAAAATGTGTAGCGCTGAAACTGATAAGCATGCTATCGCACGCTTTATTAATTAGCGGTGGATATTGAATCTCAGGTTTCTATCGTTCTTTAAGTTCCTCTTCGCGGAATTTGCATGTAACCTGACAAATTGCATCTTCTTTTCTTTTAGAACCTGTAAGCTCAAGTTCACGCACGATGATGTTCGCTCCAGGCTTGAGAACTATTCATTGGGTCTAAGTAGTTCTCTTGCAATATACTTTCTTCAAATACTGTGCCATCCATAAACCCCGTTTCATTTCTTATTTTTTCAACCGGTCACGTAAAATCCAGGATTGCCCTAGATGTTTACCTTTCCTTCCTACAATGTTCAAAACACAGTTTTCTCTCTGCTCTAATTATACTGGATTCCATCCCTTGTCGACGCATCCTCGGAAGCAAATATGACCCATTGGTTTATGGATGAACAGCAAGCATATAAGTTAGCACAAATTGTGAGGGTAGATCTTTCCGGTCATGGGGCAGTAGAAGCTACGCCAACTGGCACCCCACCTTATACGTTTCCCAAACCTATAAAGAAACACGGACTTCCCGAAACAGTCGAGTAAAAAAAAACAACAGCAGCAACTAGAAGAACGAACTGCCGCTGTTGCCTCGCATAACAAACGATTACGGGTTTCGTGACACGTCGTCTCTCCACAGAATGTGGCTTCCCTGGGAACTTGCCTCGGCCGAAGATGAACGCACTTCTTCGCTCAAAGGAACGCATATGCCGCATACGTGGGCATATTTTAGTGCGTTTTCGCTTCAGCCTTTGTCTGCCGCTTGTGTGTCACGGCAGTGAACGAAGAAATGAAAGTGGAAGCGCGCGTCCGCCTTTTCTACCGCAGGCGTTGGTTTTAGGGAGGCCCGATAGTTTTATGGCTGCCTGTCCTTTGCTCGCCGTGTGTGAGATATGTTGCAGCACGCGCGATTTTTGCCTTAGGGTGGAACTGCAATACGGGGAGAACTTATACTAGCGGTAAAGAGAAGTTGAGTGCAGGGAAGACTGTAGTTTGGGAATGTAAATTTTTTGTTACGCTTTGCTAAGGGAGCGGGGCACAGATTCAGGATCCCTGCTAGCTGTCATCGCTGGAATTCCACCTGAAGGTATCTGGCATTTTCTCAAGAAGTTTTCGGGCTCATAGGATAGAGCATATTTTTGAACCTCAAGTTGAGACCACTGTACTTGGTCTGACTTTAGTTCAGGAAAATACAAAATTGAAGCCGAGTTTTGTAATTAGGAAGCTATACAGCTTATTCAAAAGCGACTTCCTTTAACATCAGTGTTGAGCTGCAGTTGCTTGGTATAATTCACCCGTGATACATGTATGACAGCGTATACAGAGAAAGAAAATTCTGTTGCAGATAACTTTATTTGCTTGACTTACGTGGTAAGTTACGACAACAAATATTTTCATTAGCTGCATCATTTTGCACCATCTTTTATTGTTTGATATGCATTTACTCGCAGAACGAGACGCGACGTAGACCGGATAAAGTAAAAAAAAGAAAGGAATGCGCAAGTTGCATATTGTTTCCAACACACTGTCACTCACTATTCCAGCGGCTTTTCGGGAAGCGGACCAAAGAAAAAAAGCACCTAATGCCCGCGTGCTGCGTAAGTGGTGCGGCCGCTGTCGCCACTAAACGGAAATAAATATCTCAGCAGAGCAGGGCCGCTGCTGCCAGAAGAAGGATAAAGAAACCAAACAGCATTGACATCATTTTCGTCTCCTGTTCAGGAATACTGGGTGTTAAGGTGAGGGTGAGATCAACGGGAAGCGGGGGTGAGGGTGTGACCTCCATGGCGTCAACTCCTGATTGGGCTTGGTCCACTTCTTCTGTTGCGATGAGCTCCAGGGTCGCTGCCACTTGTCGTTACGCCCAAACACAATGTCTGCCCGCACAAAACATCCTGCACTGCACAACCGGAACAGACGGCTCCCTCATATTCATACAATGCCGGCGATATTCCTATGTGTATACGCCATACACTCTGGGACTGCCCTGGCATTGAACGCGCACGTCAAGTGTACCTGGCACTCTAGCTAAAGCACCCTGCACACTGGAGGTGTGGCTGTCTGAACTGCAGACCAGAGAGTGTGGCGGTGTTAACGGAGCCCAATGCGAGGTCGCTGTGGCGTATAAAAACGGTTGAAGGGGACGGGGTGGAGCAGCAGTTGAGGAGGTGCAAGGCTGTGGATCCGGCGAGTGTGCCAAGTGGCATTGACTTCACTCTTTATTAAGGGATCTTTAATAAGTTTTACAGAATTTTAATATTACCTGGGGCAGATAGCTTAATTGCTCTCCTTGGGGTGTATTATTCAGAGAGGCTCACATTACTAGCAAGAGAAATTTAAACACATAAGCTAATCTGCAAAAGTTAACTAATTAACTTGCTAATTAATGAATTTATCGCACATAACACAATGTACAAAAGGTAGCCGAGGAGTTTGCTAGACATATTCATTTGAAATAAATCTCCAGGATGCCAGCAGTTTCGAGATATTTATTATATCCCAAGGTGTGGGACGAAATACGCGAGTGTTCAAGTCACTCTGGTGCTTCAGTGCAGAAAAGCGTTCTATTTGGAAAGTAAGTGGAACAACAATGCATTCTTGCCGGGAGTTTGATAGCGCGTATCTGCAAACTGGACTCATTCTGAAAATTCAGTGCAAATCAGTAAGCATTGCAAACTCACCGGCTACAATTCGTGGATTGGCATATGTGTCGTAGAGTAATTAGGAAGCTAGTTATATTTTGTAATTAGTTGGATTTCTATTTTCCTTTCTCGTGCTAGTAATATCCGCCTCTCACAATAATCCAGCGGGATTAGAATTATGTTATCTGGAACAGGCGATATTAAAAGTTCTGTTGAACCTAAAAGTGATAACTTTTTTTTAACTTCACCAAACCAAAGAAAAAAATTGCCTGTGACAGACAGCACAATCTTAACCATTTAGATAAATTACTTGGTGAGACGGCGAATACTTCTACGAGAAATCCAAATGCTTAATTGTATGACTAACATCATTTACACTATAAACATTTTATTTAAGTATTGGTTGCAAATATTTCACTGTACGAATTGCACGTTGTTAGTGAGTTTGCAAGGCATATCGACATGGAACGAATTTTAGAGATTATAGTGGTATTGAGATATCTGCCGTCAAATT
Source organism: Dermacentor andersoni (assembly GCF_023375885.2). NCBI lineage: Eukaryota > Metazoa > Arthropoda > Arachnida > Ixodida > Ixodidae > Dermacentor > Dermacentor andersoni. The sequence goes on from NC_092824.1 coordinate 59,449,041, forward strand.
CGCGACAGAAATCCGCGGTTAGTATACGCTTCAATTTTTATTAAAACGCTGTGCTATGCAACGAAGCACAAAAATAACTGGAACGCCAGTTCGTGTAGCCCGGCACATCGAAAATTGTTACCCCACCATGGGTGTAGTCCTGATAATTCCTTCTAATTGGATTTACCTTCTGAACTCCCCGGCTTTAATTGGTAGATTGAAATATTTGCCGTAATGTAATTCTTTAGAAATGTAATTAGTGTGATCGTGTTAACCATCCAATTAGGTTTTTTTTTTTGTTGTAAAAGTAATGGCTGCCTTGTTGGGTAACTTAGCTCAAGGGTGAGAATCATGCTGTGGGCTACAGGCAATTTTTATAAATTTTGTGCACGCACACACAAAAAAAGAAAGACGTGGTACACACGTGACACATTGATTGAAGATAAGTGTAGCTGAATGACAGCGCGGTAGCTACTTATTTTCCACCGTGGTTTCTGTAGTAATTGCGCTGGTTGCCTGTCATAGATAATCCTTGGCGCAGATAGTACTGATGTTTTTTTTTTTTTTTTTCAAACAAGCAAGTAGAGTTTTCTATCGCAGAGCTGAAGCCACCTTAAAGCAATTCCCCTTAAGCTAGTAGGCTGATATGTTTGAATAACTTGTGCGATTCCATTTCCTCCAGACCTCTTTTCGATATCACGGGTGCACGCAACTTCCAGAAGAGGGTTATAGCGCCGAAATAACACAACACACAGCAAGCGAGACGGGACAGGCGCAACTTCAATTTGTGAGAGCATGGGTTCTAGAAAAGCCTGCATTTTCCACGCATTAAAGAAATGATTTACTCTGCATGCTAATCGAAACAACGAAGAACTTGTGAAGAGTTGTGGAAACCACGCAAAATCCTTCAGCATGCATCGCAGGTGCATATCGGGTAAAAGTCGAAGGGGTGACCAATTCCACAGCGCTATTTTTGTCCAGTGGCCCGTAATTGCCTGTTTGTGAGACTAATATCTGTGAACGAGCTCTGTGAAACTGCAAGTGGGTGTCAAGCGCAAATAGCTTTGTCACTACACCCCGAAACACTCCTCAGCCTTAGTGCGCGAGATCCACAGTGTCGTAATTTTGTTTCTGATGGCTGACCTACCGCGTAAAAACTTTCCACGAGCCGGTTAAAGGAAACTATTTCGCAGGTCCTTAAGAAGACGACTCACTTGCCCAAGACCTGAGTTCAACGAATAAATATCTGAGCTGGAGCGTAAAGAAGCGTAACAAGCCTGTGTCGGCGACGTGAATTTTCCTTTCTCGGCTCTTCGGGAAGAAAGGAAGCTGAGAGGGAATCTCTGGCTGCTCTACCTATCGCGCATGAGTAGGCGGAGATTGGCTTAGGCCGCTGTTTTGTGTCGCTGGTCACGTCCCCTATTCGGACACTTTGCCGCCGGAATAAGCCAGTTAGCGCGTCCCATGTGGACCCTACCGCGCAGAAATGTCCGGAAAAGGGGCCCCGTATTCGTCAACTTGAGCAGTTGTGTGCACCATACGACATGTTAGGGACCCGCATCAAGAGGTCTTCATAGGGAAACGTTTCAGTTGCCTCACTAATGTTCGTTTTGCGCGAGCATTAAATCGGGTAAACTTCTCTGTAGTGTACATCGTATGTTCTTGTTCTTTCTCTGAAATTACTTCTAAGAAACCAATGCGTAAACTTGAATAGCGAAAGTGTATACATTTCTGATCAGCGACAAGTATTTATGTAGTTCGCGCTTAAGATGCTGAAGACCCTTGGTAAATAAGAATGCTACTTGTTTACCTACTAGCAGGAACGCAGCACCTAAATACGGTGTCACTTCAGGGAATAGCAATGCGGCCGTGGGAATAAACCATAAGATAATGCATCAGATAATGATAAAAATGACACAAAGTTAGTGTTCCTATACCCTACAAAGACTAAACGGCCCTGTCAACACTAGCCGCGCAAACAATATGTGCTCGACAGGCACACTCGGTACAGTACCTGCAGATAGCAAAAACTTGTTTGAATAGAGCCATCGAGATTTCTTCGTCCAAGAAGCATCTCGGTTTTGCTGGTCACGGTGGTGAGTATTATAATTCAGGCTAGCACAAATGAATTATCTTGTGCAAATCTTCTACCGCGTGTAACAAATACTTGGTTGTCTATTTATAACCAGCTTATATAGTAGAAAGAAGCTGAGGATGAGCTACTGGTACAACACCAGGAATATTGCACGGATAGCACCGATACAGTACACACGTCACAACGGTGGCTGGAGATCCTTGAATAGGCTTTCATTTGGCGCTGCATGGGAATAGTCTGACCATCAGTATAACTATAACAAAATTCTAGCGAACAGAAAAAGACGGAGAATAGTTGAGAAGGCGGTTGGCCTAGCATGACAGAATATAAACTGAAAGGAACTGTAACTTCACTGCACGGAACTAGAATATTGGATGGTGGGGCTACAATATCTTATGGCCCTTGACAGACAGGGGCGAAGAACTGCGTGCCCGTTGCATCCGACATCATCGTTAGGCAGTAGAAAACAGAAGTGCATCTTCCCCTCCCTCATACTCTTTTGATACGAGAAAGAAATAACAGCGCGAGGAGGCAAGCTGCTGACTCGGTATTTTTGTCACAAGTGCTGAGCTCAGACTCAATCTGATTGTCTCAGCTCAGTTCATGATCATCGTCATCTTGGCTTTGGTTTTTCGCGTGAAAATTTACTGGTGCTTTTCTTCTTTTTTCTTTTTGTTATAGTGGTCATGTTTTGTCACTATGCATTTTGCGCGATCTTACTGCCCTGCGCTTGGCGTGAATACGATGTGCTTGTCAGGCACGTTTGCTATGCCTATTGTTTTCTTGTTGGGAAAGCTGTTTTACTTAGTGAAATTAAGAATCGGGCACCAAGATATCAAGCAATACGATCAGGGTGTGATGAATTGGTGCAAATTTTTCACGCAACTTACAAGTTATGCTTATATTTCCTTTTTAAACGAATACCCAATTGCAGTATTATTTTTAATATCTGGTACCGTGATTATTTACGACAGGGTCTCTATCTATGCTTGGATGGTGATAATGCTCTGGAATTTAGCCTGAGAACTGAGTAATTTCCAGGCATTAGCGAGTAACACGTAAACGCCTTTATCAATTTTCAAGATGTTCACCAACTATAGATTCACAAACAACACATAAGAGAAGGATGTTATTGCATCATCAAGGCTAATGTGGCTCGTCCATTGTACGTGATTCACTCCTATAATTCTCGATGACATCAGTTACTAGTCTGGGCTGCCAAAGTTTAAAGGCGTTTTCTTGAGCAAATAGGAAAAGCCATGGAGCCGTCTGGTCGAAAACGTTTTTCATCGGCGGTTACGCTCGATTGAAGAAAAGAAATGAAAGGCAAAAAATTAACGTATAAAGGCTCGGTAACCAGAAGATTAGGAGAACGTCGGCGCGTCTATGACAATACCACGGCCCTAGAAATACTGAAAGCCGAAACTACCTCTCGGCCAGTCCTCAGAACAGCTTCTGCGGTATGGTTAGCGTCACGTCTTCTCAAATGCGTTGTTATAGAAATTTTCTTTCAGTAAAATATCAGGCGGCTCACCACGTATGTGAGGAAATGACACATGCTTATGCTGAAAGCCGGTAAAACTGGAAAAAAAGTTATCGTTTTCGAAGCTGCTGGCTTAATCAACCCGGCACCACTGCTTCTTCATGTTTTTTTCTTTTTTTTTTGCATAGCAGCTTCGCACTCTTGCCTATTATGCACTTGGTCTACAACGTTTACGGCGATGAAGCCCATCCTATACTATCGTGACGACTAATACGCTAGCTGTAAATAAAATTCTAGACCCCCCATTCACAATAAAAGATTACAAAATAGGGCTGAACTCATCGATAAGCGTCCAAGTATGCTAATAGCCGAAATGCGTCACGTTTGAGGCGCGTACTGCAGATTGGATGTTCTCAGGCTTCCTTCTGGACACGCTGCGCCTTCTGGGGGTGCCACCTTGAAGTTTGCAGAAAGCCAGAGGCACAGACACAGAGTAAACCAGGCGTCAAAGAGGAGGTTCATTGAACAGCGAAATATGCTGAATGGCACGTATCGAGTGTTGCAGGCCCTCTGGCCCATAGGGCATATACCCAGTGGCGCATAAATAAGTTGGCAACAACGAGCATCACTGAAGAGCAGCACATATCCAGCGGCGCATACCCGAGTTAGCGGCCCGCACATTAAACTGAGGTACATTAAGGACCGGCTCATATTTTAGTGCGATATCAATTATATGGAATCTCCGGGCGAATTGCTGCCGTCAGCGTCGCCGTGATGGTTCGTAAAAGGTCCAACCGCAATAACATCGCGGCCGCACGCCGTAAGCTGTATGTGCGAGCGAAAGCTTGCGAGTGTGAGCCGAGGAGGATGGTGGCTTGATGCAGCGGTGTCTCCTCACGCTCGCAAGAGAGGAAGGCGGGGTGGGTGCGCACCGTCTTCTGACGCGCGCAAGGGGAGGAGTGGCGAGGTGTGCACTCGCTGGGATGGATCGGGGTGAAGGGAACAGGTTAGCGCGCAATTCCTTTGCTACACCAGCTGCAGCTGGCCGAGTGTGTCCTATCTTGGAGACAGTCTGCGGTGGGTTTGAATGCTAATGGACCTGAGATAGACTCACAGCTCCACGTGCGCTGTGTTTTCGGACACCTAGTTCGTGTTCGAAAGTGGAGGCAGCACGAAGGGCAATTGTCTCGCCGCTGCTGGCCTTTCTTCATCGCGACAGCGTTCTGAGAGCGTGTATGTCCGCGGCCATCCAGTGAATTGTGTTCGTGTTTGTCCGTCCACGTGAAAACGTGCTTGTTAATTTTTTTTATGAAGCCAATGTTTATAGGAGTTTATGCCACATGTCACATTCCACATCCCGTATGAAATGTGGCCTTGAGCAGAATCACGCGTATAACGCGAACAAAAAAATCGCTGATTCCGCTTTACGCTACCCGGCCAGCTCTTTGTGACGTTACTATAATTTTGTCATACAAAGGGAGCGATTCAGTGAAACGTGTGTTTGTGCTCGAAGTGCCAATATGTAAAAGAAAGGTAGAGTCATCATCGCTTTTTTTTTCTTAGTACAAAAGACGAGTATCAATACTAAATTTTTTATGAAGTTTACGTGTTCATAATTTATGGATTTGCGTAAAACGGGTAAATTAATAATCATGGTCCTTTCAACAAAAGCAAACATTTTTCGTTGGCTTTTTGCCGTTTACACTACCACACCAGACACCAGAGAGCCTGCATGCGGGGGATGAAAACACGAATGCGAAAAAAATTATTGAACTTTTTCTTGGGTTCGAAAGTTTCGCCATCAACTTCCTGGTTGCCCAGAGGCAATGCGAACAGCCGAAGTCACAGAAATCTCTCTTTTAAATGTAACATTTTTCTCCACCCTACAAATGATCGTGAACTCGCAACTTTTCGTGCTTTTTCTCCAACGGGGTGTTCCCTGCGTCTTTCACATTATTTTACCATCAACGTCATTACTTTCGGCCGCAGCCGAAAGAAAATCGCTTGTTGCCCTCGCACGCTTATAATCGGATATTCTTTTTGGACTGTTCATAGGACATTCCTTTTCGTCACGTATACTCTTTGTGTTTTTATTCCCTCGTCGCCAAATCCATCACCAGCCGCAGGCTGACATTTTTTTTCCGGGACTTGTACTCTGGCAGATGTTTCTCCACCAATTTCTTTTTCGTTGCAACCGACGTCAAACCTGGACGAGTTGAACTTTCTTCGACTTCGGGGCATTTTGAGCGAGTAATATATAAAAACAGGAGTGATTTGGGGGGGGGGGGGGGGGGGGGGACTGGTCGAATGGCAAATCAAGACAGTCTTGTTTGCAGTCAATTCCACAAGTCGAGGATAGGTTTTGAAGTGCTTGGTTGTTTTTTTATTTCTTTTTTGCCGGTGTATTCTCGTTTATTAAAGCTTTTGGAAGCAGCACAATTTTTCTCATTGAGCGGCACTGTTTTCTAAGAAAGAAGCATTCGTTCTTAACGCAATGTGTAAAACGCCAGCGATACTTACGGATTGCTAAGTGCCCCTTAGAACAATGCTAAGTCAACTCGTGGCCTTGTGCTTTGCATCACAGAGTTCTAGAGATTTCGTCCCTACATTTTTTTCCTTCCATAGGTATTGTTTTCAAAACTATCAATCAGTAATTCGGGTCGGTTACAAAGTAAGTTTTCATTTGCAAGCTCCATGCTACCTCATATGTTTCTGTTTCACATACCATGTAATAGACACTGCGAAAGCTTGCACGTGTGCATAAATTCCGGTATATGTATGGCTACACCGGCTGAGAAACGTATGAACTGTCCGAGGAAGAATAAACGGATGGTTGTATATTCTCACATGCAATTTACTTGCAATAACTAGTTGCTTTTTTATGATGGGATATGCATCTATACTCGCGGACAACTTCTGTGGCTGCAAAGGGAAAGCTACGGAGGCAAAGCCCGCGCAAGTGGGAGCGCATTTGTGAAAAGAGTCCCGCGTTTTAATCCACGTTTGTTTAGCCTGGGGAAGCGAAAACATAAACACCTTATTACCAACGTTTCACTAAGACGGAACACACCACTTAGTGTAAAGGTATACTCGTTTTCCTGCTTTTCCTTTGCGCGTTTGGGGAAACGCGTAACCGTCGCACTGGAAGCTGCGTCTATTCCGCGTCTGCTCCGAGCAGACAAAAGCACTGTCAAATACTGCCGGACTACTTGCGCGTTAACATATGTGCGCGTTAACACATGAGCGTTAACGAAGAATTCGCGTTAACACATGTGCAGCAGCCACGGGCCCGTAGCTTTCCCTTCATAGCCGATAAAATTGACCGCGAGTACAGTGTGAATGTTATTCTTGCGCCATCTCGACAACTGGATATGGTGTGGGATGAAGGAACCAAAAGTTCATGTGAGACATTGATCAAGAGGCACATCAGGTGACAATCTCGTATCTTTCGTGAAATTCGCATGTGCTCCAACAGCGTACCCAAATTATTCCCTCTATAGTACAATTTGTTTCTGGATAGTCCCTTTTGGTTGGGCGTATTTTTATTCACTACAACAAATTGACCATTATCATTCGTCGGTGACCAAATACTGAAGAATTAGGAACCTACCACAGGCTTTCTCCTTTTCACTCCCTTGACCTTTAGGCACGGCGTCTATTCTAAGCTGCACATTCCCGCAAGAGCAAAAGTACCAGCGTGACAATCCACCTATTGAACTACATACACTTCAGCGCAAACGAGCGACAGTAAAATTTAGGAACTAGAGAGGTACAGATTATTAACTAAATGTGTCTTTTGTGATCATCTCGGTACACTGAGCATTAGCTTTCGTTATTCGTTTATACAAACGAAATTACTATGTGGCGTGTCCCTAATTTGTTTATAGACACGCTAATACAAAAAAAATGTCACAGCTGAGACTTTAGGCTTGCCTAATAGTCTCTGGTCGCTTTCTTCTTGTACGAGAGGGGCAAAAGATTAATGACCAGGTCAATGCTTTAAATTTCTGCATTCATACGCAGTTCGAAAATCTCACTAAACATGCGACGTACATATTCACTACAAATTGTCTAATAAGACACAGAGACACTTTCAGTCACCTTCTTTTATAACTTTGGCACCATTTGCTGCAAGAGACAGGGTGTACAAAATAAAATAGAATCTTGCGACTACGCATTTCCTCGTGCGATTGTGCAATAAAGAATATTTATTGTCTAATCATGAACACTCCTAGAAAATCTAGAAGCCATCATCCAGTCATGGTGGGTACATATTTAGTACACCACTTGTCTTTTCCAATTGTAGCGACTCCCAGGCGGTTCCCACAGGCATCCTACCTGTGGATCCACTGTGAATCAATATTTTTCCAGATCAGGTATCTGTACAGGAAAAAAATTGATTCACAGTAGATAAAAAGAACTAGGAAGCTTACCAGCAAGTATGTGGCCTGTAGGGTGGGCAACACAGCAACAAAGAAGGTCAAGCGGAAAGTCAGGAAGGAAGGAAGGAAGGAAAAAGTGGAGAAGGAAGGCAGGGAGGTTAACCAGTTTTGCCTAACCGGTTTGCTACCCTACACATGGGAGCGGGATGGGGGGGATGAAAGATGGGGAGAAGAGATAGAGGGCACATAACACGGCACACACATCGTTGGTTACAGTCAGTCACTCTTGTGCGGTACGTGACATCACTGTCACAGCCGCTTGTCCAAGCAGTATCCTTCATAAACCGAAGTAGTCCCTTCGTCGCCTTCCGCTGCGATGTCTTCAGTCGGCGATATGTGAAAATGGTTGCAACTGACAGTGGTCTATTGTCAAGGTGCGCTAGAACGGAAGCCATGGACTGTCTCTGAACATTATATTCAGGACAGTCGCACAGAATGTGTTCCAGCGTCTCCTCGCAGAGAGCGTTGTCGGCCATTCCAATGCGAAACGAGTAAGATTTCGTGAAGGCCACCCCTAGCCATAAGCGATAAAGCAGGGTGGCCTCACTTCGGCGGAGTCTGGTTGGCATACAGAGATGCATCAAGGAGGGCAGGTCGTGTTGATGATTGCTGCGGTTGGTCTGGCTGCTTGGTGTGCACCATAGAGAGAGCGTGATCTCCCGTGCAAGCACTTGAAGTCTGCTGGCTGCGTCGGACCGTGAAAGTGGTATGGCCTCTTCCTGTGTGTCTTCAAGAGCTGTCCGAGCGGCTTTATCGGCGTCTTCATTTCCGATGACGCCGCAGTGACTTGGCAGCCACTGAAACGTCACGTGATGTCCTTTCTCATGTGATGTATGGAGTAGGCATCTAATATCGAATACGAGCTGTTCGAATGGCCCGCGACGCAGAGCTGATAGTACAGATTGTAGGACTGCCTTTGAGTCGCTGAAAATTGACCATTGTCGAGGTGGTTCCCGATTGACAAAACGAAGTGCAGCTCGAAGAACAGCTAGTTCCGCAGATGTAGATGTCGTTGGGTGGTCAGTCCTAAAGCTGATGGTAATACCTCTTTCTGGGACGACTACAGCACCGGACGAACACTGGATGTTTGTGGAACCGTCAGTATAAATATGTGCACTGTCTGCGTACCTCTCGTGCAGAAGAAGCAGAGACAGTTGTTTCAGCACAGGCGACGACAGCTCAGACTTTTTCCCGATTCCTGGCACGTTGAGACGGACTGTGGGGCTGACAAGGCACCAAGGGGGCATTGATGGTTTAGATGCAGCGGTGAAGCCCGAGGGAAGTTTGTCGTTGTACTTGACAATAGTTTTTGAGAATGATGCTTGGTGCCTCTCTGAAGGTAGTGTTGCAAGGTGGTGATAGGGGGCCCCTGCCAAATGTCTGATATGCGTTCTCAGGGTTTCCACCGTGATGTGAGTCTGCATTGGATGGTCCCGAGCAATCGCAATAGTTGCCTCAGTTGACGTGCATCTCGGCAAACCAAGACAAACTCTGAGTGCTTGAGCTTGCGCTGCTTGCAGAACACGAATATTTGTCTTGCAGGTGTTGTTCAGTACAGGTAGACTATCTTAAAAAACCGAGAAAGTGAGCTCTGTAGAGTCTCAGCATTGCGTCTACTGACATCCCCCACGTCTTTCCTGTCAGGTATTTAAACAACTGGGAGGTTGCTGTTAGGCGTCGTTTCATGTAAGCCACGTGCGGGCTCCAACAGAGGTCTCGGTCGATAATTACGCCAAGAAATCTGTAGGTTCTGACATAGGAAATGGTCCGCCCATTGATTGAGATGACTTAAGGCGTCATTGGTTTGCGAGTAAACGCCACTAGGGCGCATTTTTCTGGCGATATGCTGAGACCTTGTTCACACAAGTAGCTCGCTGTCAAAGTAGCCGCTCTCTGAAGCCGTGCACGTATCTGAGGACGTGTGACTGCCGAAGTCCAGAGACAGATGTCGTCTGCGTATACTGAAATTTTGGTGGTAGTCGGCAAGTGTTCAGCAAGCCCAATAAGAGCGAGGTTGAATAGCGTCGGGCTGAGAGCACCGCCTTGAGGAACGCCCTTGCTGGTATAGCGTCGCGTAGTTGGGCCATCGTCAGTTAATACATAGAATGATCTTGCAGATAGGTAACTTGCAATCCATAAAAATACTCGGCCACCTAGGCCAACCGTCACAAGAGCGTCGAGAATAGCCTCATGTAATACGTTATCGTATGCCCCTTTCACATCTAAGAATAAAGCTGCAGATAAACGTTTACGGGACCTTTCGTGCTGGACATATGAAACGAGATCAACTACATTGTCGATGGAAGAGCGGTCACGTCGGAAACCAGCCATGGAACTCGGATAAATCTTGTAGTGTTCAAGGTACCATTCCAGGCGGCCAAGGATCATCCGTTCCATTATCTTTCCTACACAGCTGGCCAACGCTATCGGGCGGTAAGAGGTTAGCTCTAGCGGGGATTTGCCCTGCTTCAAGATTGGCACCAGGCGGCTCACTTTCCATTCGTCAGGAACATTTCCCTCCTGCCATGAGGTGTTGTAGAGACTCAATAGTGCTATCCGTGCGGATTCTCCGAGATAGCACAAGGCTCGGTATGATATACCATCTGGACCCGGAGATGATGAGCGCCTGCAGAGAGCTAGTGCCGCCTCGAGCTCCTCCATTGTAAAAGGAAGGTCCATGCGGCAATCTCGGGAATGGGGGACATCATCTCGGGCTGGAGGATCTGGACGTGTCGCTTGGTCTGCCATTCGCGCACAAAAGTCTTCTGCGACATCGATGTCTTGCCGCCCTTGGAAAAGCGCGAGTGCCTTGAATGGAAAACGCTGTTCCGGAAGGCAAGGCAGACCTTGCACCGTTTTCCAAATGTGAGACAGCGGCTTGCGGGGGTCGAGTGTTTGGCAAAACGTTGCCCAACGTTCCGACGCTAATCTATCCATTCGACGCTGAATCTTCTTTTGTATCCTCCTGGCTGCCCTAAGGTCATGGATTGATCTTGTACGCCGATATCGACGTTCCGCCCGGCGACGAAGTGCGCGAAGTCGCTCTAATTCTATGTCGAAGTCGTTTCGCGTGTGAGAGATCGTCAGTATGCGAGTGGCGTTCCGCATCGTATTTTTAATTGTTTGTTCTAACCCAGAGGGTAGGCCCTCGCTGCAGGCATCTTCCATATTAGATTTGAAGTTGGCCCATTGAATCGTCCGAATGGTATTCCGTGGGCCAGATCTAGACGACAAGCCTTTGATGTTCAGATAGGTGGGAATGTGATCACTCCCATGTGTCTCAATATCTGGAAACCACTTCACATATCTGGCGAGAGAGTTGGAGACAAAAGCAAGGTCGAGGCAGCTGCCGTATGTCACGCCTCGAAGAAAGGTGGGGCTATCATCGTTCAAGAGAGTAAGGCCATAGTTGTAGGCGATGCTTGATAATCTTCGTCCTCTTGCATTTGTCTTTGTACTTCCCCATGCTGGATGGTGTGCATTGAAATCTCCTATGATGACCCATGGGGCGGGGCAAACACTCAAGATATCCGCTAATCTTTTAGTGTCGAAATTGTTGGAACGCGATATATACACGCCTATGAGAGTAAAGAGTTTGTTCTTTTTAACTGTGACGCATATATACTGATTGTCGTCGTGGGGCGCAATCGGTTGCAAAACATAGGTGAGTTCCCGACGAACAAAAATGATGATTTTGCTGCATGCACTATTTGTTGATGACATGAAACATTCGTACCCTGACAGTCTGATTGGTTTCGACAAGTTGGGCTCACAAATGATGATGAGTGGAAACACATTGGTGTACACATACTGACTGAAATCTGAGTTCGTGATTTTAGCCCTCTGGCGTTCCACTGCATGACGGACGCTGCCTTGACATCTTTTCGGAAGGATGGGGTATGGGTAGCCATCTTTCTAGTTGAGGGATTCAAGCACTGGGCTTAAGGCGTCCAGCACTTTAAGTGCGCTTCGAGCAGACGGTGTCCCCATCTCAACTAAAATCGTTCGGATGGCCTCCATGAGGGAACGTAGCACCGAGATGACTTGATCTGTTTTAGGTGAATCATCAATGGCCGGAGAAGGCTCCGGTGGCGCCGTGACCTTCTGAGGTTCCTTAGCAAGGGAGCGGCTCGGTAGCGTAGGCCATTCCTCTAAAGAAAAGGTCTTATCTGATGCCCTCGTGGAAGTGGTGGGCCCTTTCGCGTCGCGACTAGGTAGTACCGTAGTGGAGCGGGTACTATCGCTTCGCTCATGCGCCTTCTTTGAAGACGTACAACGGTGCCGGCGTCGACGCCGACGCCGGACTACTTCGGCTGCCTCCCTGTGGGCCGAATTGTGTCTGGCCATTTGCTTCAGAACCACGCGCTCCCTCTTGATGCGGGGACAGTCTTTCGACGAGGCTGCGTGAGGGCCGCTACAGTTGGCGCACTTCAGAACTGTGGCACCGCAGGTCACTTCTGCATGAGGTTCAGCGCAACGGGGACAGAGAAGCGAGTTGGGACACACGCCCTTTACGTGTCCTAGCCTGAAGCACTGATGGCATTGAAGCGGCTTCTGAATGAATGGTCGAACTGGATGTCGAAAATGTCCGACTTTAACGTGGGAGGGTATGCAATCCCCCTTGAAGATTACTTTTACGCAGCGCGTATTCCCAAGACGGCACACTTGCGTAATGATCGTGCCCTCGTTTGCTGGCTTGATGAGGCTAGGTAAATCTTCATTGGGAATGGCAATGTCAATGTCGTAAATTACACCGGCTATCGATGTGTCGTCGATCGGGATGAAGGGGCGCATTTTGATTCCGCCAAGCTCCGTGATTTCTTGAAGTGTTCCAAGCGCACTCGCGTTGTACACGTCTATCGCGAGTATATTCTTGCGTGGGTTTATTCTGATGTCTTTAATTTGATCCGGCACCGCACGTTCCAGAAAAATGGATAGGGCTTGCCTGTTCAGCAACCGTAAGTTGCTTGACGGTTCTTCCGGCGTAAAGATGATGACGTGTGGCCAGCGCGCAGGCCTTGACTTCATAGTCGTAGTGCTCGCAGGAGGTGACGGCGCTGTGTTGGCGATCTTTCTCTTCGCCCTCTTACTCCGGACGGGTATGAAGCCGTCGTCGGATGAGTCGTCTTCCGACATAGACTACAGCTCGGTGTCCTCGGTGTCGCTGGGGGAGCCAACTCGCTTCGTTGCGGTTGACAGCCGTGATGACTTCTGGCCAGGCGGGCCTGTGGCATGCTCCGCGTCCATGGTCGCAAGACGGGGAGGTGAGGCACCCCGAAAGGCAAAGAGTTCACCAGAAATGCAGAGAGCACAGAAACAAGCGTTCTGTCAAGAAGACACTTCGTCGTCTTCCCGCGGAAAGTCAGAGAGGCTGAAATAATCTGATGGGTGGCGGCAATGGAAAAGAAACCTGCCGTGAGTAACTACTTAAGAGGAAAAAACGAAGGCAGGAAAGCAATAAGTTATGATAACTCAAAGGGAAGCTCATTACTTTTCGAAGTGAGATCGGGATGCCTTAGAACACGCACGTCGATTTAGGCACAGCTGGCCTCCTTAAAGCCCTTGGGTTCAGCGGGAGCAGTGGAAAAATAAACATGTCCGCAATAGGCATTAGTAAGAGGCGATAGGAGGATTGGTGGAAGAAGAGTAAAAAGGAGGCGTACTAAAGCACAGTTCGCAAGAGGGGATCAGAAAATTTGGGTGTAGTAGTTCATAGTGTTTTTTTTATATAATTTAAGCTAGGTAGGACATTAGGCACTATAATAGCAAGAGCTTGGTGGCGCAACCCACCGCCCCGTTACAAGTGGGACGCTCATAACATCCATCCATCCATCCATCCATCCATCCATCCATCCATCCATCCATCCATCCATCCATCCATCCATCCATCCATCCATCCATCCATCCATCCATCCATCCATCCGTCCGTCCGTCCGTCCGTCCGTCCGTCCGTCCGTCCTCTCGCTTCAGCACGTGTAAGAACTAAACGCAGCAACATCGTACGATCTATACCTGTCTGTTGGGTTATTATTGGTAACACTTTTCACCTGGTTGCGTCCATACTTGAGGTCAAGCACGATAAACCACAGTTTTGAAAAAAATAAGAAATGATTGGAAAGCCTATCTTAAAAAATGCAATAAGAATAAATAAAGGAAGTGCCGTTGTGGAGTTGTTGTGGGCCGCAGATTTCAGGCGCTTGGAGTTCGCCATATGCAATGTCAAGTTGGTTTTCGGGAACGTGTTTTGTTCAAATGCTTCTAAATATATATTGCGCGGCAAGGCGTATACGCGCTGCACACGTATCATTCGTGCTCGCAGAGTGGTCTGAAAAAGAAGTTACTTGTATGCCCTGCAAGCTGAACGCAACTTCCGAACCTATAGTGCGGGGTCAGCGCGTTGTGGATGCATATAGCAATGGCCATCGGCCTGTTGTAAGGACACGCATGGTGCGTGGCCGGTCAAGGCATGTTCATGTCCTCAGGAGTCAGTTTTAATACATGCCGGCCAGTTTAATTTCGCACAGCTTTCGCTTCTACTTTGTCCTGGATGAAATTTTGGAACCATCACACCAACTCGCCTAACGTGCACCGGGCTTTTACGTGGTCCGAGACGCGGGCCTTCATGGTTATCACTTGCGATAAGTATGTGTATTGATGACCATTAGAAAGCGCAATTAACTTGCCATAATTGTGCAGAAACACAAGTAAATAAGTAAACGTCAGTGCGTCTCACGCTTCGTTTGCGCAACGACTCTGTTTATGATAGCAGGTATCTAAAGTGGTATAGCTGTATTGGCCGCGGTGGCTGCATTATGGAGCGTGGAGCAGCGAGGAAAAGAAAAAAATTAACACGGGTGTTACTGTGCTATCATGAGTTCCCCAGCCAAGCTCGAAGGACTTCCAGATCAAAGATTACACGCTGAACCGTAAATATTGGAGACTGCAAACTCACGCGACGTTGATTTGTTTATTACTGTCTCCCTCAAGTGGCATTCAGTTTTGACACTCTGTTCTTGTAACTGAGGCTAAGCTTTATGGTGAAACGTACAATAACTGATTTCTCAGATATTCTAGCAATTCTGGATAATCTCAAGAGCATTAAAGGGGCCCTGAGCGACTTTTTATTGAAGTGTAGAAGACCACTTCGAGTTAAAATATCCGATTTAAGGAATATTTTGCCGCAAAAAGTACTTTAATGCGTTCAGTAGAAGCCGAGTTATTGGCAATCAACCACTGCCTCCGCTGTGCTAACCTTACTTCTTCAATGCCTTGCACTGCGAAAGCTACGGTCGAATGGGCGTGTCTACAACGTCCCGCCTTCTAAATGTCAACGTGGCACGCCGTTTAAGTTTCATTTTGGGTTTTAACGTAGACCCCACGACTACCGCCTTTGGTGCCTACAACGCGCTCAACATAAACCAAACGGGCTTGTCGTCAGCGAGCTGCAATACGTTTAGCCAGTAGACTCATATCTACGCACTATAGCCGATCGCAGCTTCACGTCAGCTATCGGCCAATAGCAGCCGTCTAAGGGAATGACGAAATAAAGCGTTCGATGACGAAATTAAAGCCTCCAGAAGAGAGTCAGGAAAGGTTCTTGTGTTGAAAAGCGAGTGTTTTAGAGAAAGGTGACTTCGCGATCCAGTTGTGAGTTCCACCCACCGGGTACGACAGCAAAACTTGGCTGAGATGTTCACAGCAGCGTAGGCTGCCCGTGGACTAGGTTATTTCACCAAGCCGTAGGGCTGGTTCAGGGCCTCTTTAATGTGCGGTGTCACGGTACTCTGGGAAGGCAAATGGCATTCCCCCGCTTCAGAAAGTCTGGGAACCCTTCATGTAGAGTTCATAGTGTATTGGTTCTAAGTGCGTTTGTACAATGTTTGTACAAGTGCGTTTGCGGCTAGTCCTACTAAAGTCATTGGACGTGTGCCCAGGAAGCAAGCGTCCCAGATGGTGAACATTTGTTCACCCTACATCGGAGCTCATCTGAAAATGTTATTTCCATGCTTCATTGGTTGATGCCGAGGAAGACTTCTGTTGCTAAGGGCATTCTTGATGCAACAAACAAGGCTGTGATTCCGCAGTCTAAGCTATAGGTGTGCTGTGTAAAAGATCGAATACTTCTATCAGAACTTCAAAAAATATACATATATATGGGCCGTTTATTATTCCATTTCCTTTCAAGCCAGTCCAAGCGCAGTTTTTGGTAACAGTGACTGACGAACATGGCGGAAATATTTTCCAGAACCCGTTGTGAGATGGCTGCCGAATATGTTATTTTCTTCGAAAAACCCAGTATTTCTGTCGTGTCATGAGTTCGACGAGCTTTCAGTGACATTCTGAGCCGAGCCTTGCTAGATGAACTCATGCAGTATTTTGCTACTTCTGTTTGCATTGCCCATAGGGCATGAAGTCGAAGTGCGAAATAAAGCAAGCTGTACTTGTAACAAGCTTGTATTCGACAGTGATAACGCGTAAACTTCTGTTCCAAACGTGTTTGGAAAGTTTAGCACGTGTGGCTGCTCTTTTCGCTGATGCACGTTTGCAAAGCCTTTAAGCGGAGAGCTAACAAACAACGGTTTTCTCGCCGATCTTTTGCCGACGGCGCCTGTTTCCGTTCAGCCGCGCACTCAGCACCCCGCCTGTGACTTCTTCCTTCTTTTTTCTCAGCTTCAATTTCAATCGAGGTGGCAGACGGCAAACAAAAATTGTTACTTTCTTTCGCATTCTGCACGTCGTATCTCTGCAATAAAGTTCGAATGCAGAGAGCAAGTTCCGAATCTCACAAAAAAAAAATACAGGGTGAGATACGTTTAACAAACATACCGTGGCGTGAAAATCAAAACTGCTGCTGCACAATGCTGTAGGACGCTGGTCGCTGGCTGTCGCGACAGACGGGCGTTATAACGGCAAAGACTCGTCCAGAATGCAGCCAGACAACAATGCGCGAGACAACTTCAATCAGGGGAGCAAGCGTATGTAGAGAGGCAAAAAGCGACGTGCGATGAGAGATTCCGCTTTTTTGATCTCTCGTGGCTGTGGAGTTGAATGCTCGCAGTAAAACGGTGCGTGCGCACCGCGCGAGGTGGTGTTGTCGTCCTGGCAGCAGGCGAAGAAAGAGCACGAACCAATAAACACGTTTAGCGGCGGAGTGTTTGGGAAATTCTGAAGTGGATGGAGGGATGCATCGGGCGTTGGAGATACCCTAAGAGTGAGGCACAAAGCGAAGTTAAAAAAAAGAAAGAAGAAAAGAATGATGGCAGGAAAACAACTACGCAGACGCGCGGGTTTGGGCGCCACATCCGACAGTCTCAAAAAGACGACGTTGACAAGGGTGTCTGCGTGTGCGTAGCAATCTTACACTAGCACGCGCACGATATTTAAAGGTTCCAGGGATATTTTGTTTGTACTCGTTTATACTTGTTACGTCTCATGCAGGGTACTTTCGTATATCTTTTTCTCGCGTTCAAAATGATGACATTGAAACGATGCATAGGTGGAAAGCATGTGCCTTCTGCTTCTGGATTGGCCTTCTGCATAGGTTTACAGCTAAGAATCATGAAAATCGCTTGAATAAAATTCTGCTGGTAACAAAAAAGTAAGAGAAAAAATAGACAAAGTATTGTGGAACTTAAGTACGATGTATAAGAATATGTCCAATGCTAATAAAATGTCACTACTTTCAGGCTAGGTTCTACGTCAGTACGCAAGTAAACAGTTGCGTTCAGCACCTAATGTCCCTCCTGCAATATATGTAGACGGGAACAATGCGAGAGTAGTCCTTTTAGAGAATTCACTGTTGCTCCTTCGATGTATACTTGACGCACAACCCTCGTCTTTTCTAGGCAAAAAGCGAACACGTTAACAGTATAAGTAATCTGAACTCACTTGATTTACTGGGACAACATGATAATCTGGCACACCTTATAATACGTAGAAAGCATCTTGTGAGCACTACCCTAGTAGAATTCTACATTTATCTACATTTATCTCCGTAAGCTATCAAGGAGTCTACATTTTAGTTCGTGGTCCACTGCATACAGAATGAATGCTGGATTTAATACAAGGATACAGAGGTTAGCCTGCTGTAGTAATGCGATAATGAGATGAAATGAGATGAAAAAACGGGGATAACGTACAAGCACAAAGTAGCGCAAATGAAAGGCATTGCTTACGCCATATCGCTTCGTAATTGCCATGTTTTTTATACATTAGGGCTTCGCTAAGTTAAGCTTCGTATAACCGACAATTTTCAAAAAAGAAAAAATGGGACGACTGTCTATCTGCTAAGCAACGTATACCACTGCTACAATATTATTGTTGGACGGAGGACGAACACCTCGATAAATGTATTGCCCCCCCTCTCCCCGCATGGCACACCAAGATAGGAGCAGTTGCAGGTTACCAATCATCGGCATCTGACTCTACTTCCAAAAGCCGGTTCGTTTCAGAGCGCAGAGACGTAAAACAATGGCCACTAAAGGCATATATATCTAATGCTACTTGCTTACATAGCAGGTGACATTCGCAAGTGGTATACCGGACACATGCTAAAACATTTAGTATACATATTGCGCGTGAGTGAGCGCTGACGCGGCGTACCTGTCCTTCGTGTTTTGTGCTTCAAGTTCACACTGTTCCACAATGAGGGTGCGCTCTGTGACGTCACGCATTTAGCTTAGTGTATGTGGCTGAGAGAGAGAGAGAGCTTAGCAAGTCGTGAAGGACACACGATTCCAAAAGTTCGACGTATAAAGCCAGACACGACACAAACATAATATAATAACTTCAACGCCGACTATCAAATGAAAGACACACCGTGGGTCCAGTGTAAACTGACCGCCGTTTGTGTAAACTGTGTTTAGAGCGTAGGCAAATTATTATAGATAGAAAAGTAGCCGACGCTTCACAAATTATGGAGCTTGAGAAATATTTACTCATCCACAAAGGCAATATTTTGAGATCAGTGACGTCTCCCTGGCGTCTCGAATGTCATCGTAAAATTACAAACTGAAACTCTGACCGTCATTTTCTCTTTAGTAATCTACTCATTACAGGAAAAATAAAGAAAGGGCAAAGTTTTTGAAGAATGCTTTATTCTTCAACAGTTTTTCAGTTTCTCTTTAATGTTCCTTTAACATCAGGACCTTCTTTCGGCTCCATTTTCAACGACATAGAATCAAGAAATAATAGTTTCAGTAAATCACTTCCGGGAAACTTCCACTTTGACAAGATTTTGACATGCAGTCGTCCTTCCAGCGTCATCAATTCATGGTCCTCATGCCGTCGTCCTCATACGAGCACCGTCATTGCAGAATCGCCATATCTTTGTCCTCAGGCCATCGCGGTCATTGCGTCTTCGTCATACCATAATGTATTTCCACCACCGTCGTCCGAGGAAAGGACAACTACGGCATGACGACAACGATGTGATGACGATGATGATGGACCGACTAGCGCCGGTAATGTCGTCGCCCGAGAATAACTCCCCAGGCTAGACATCAATATCAAAGAAAGTAGAGAGTTACGATCAGGGGCGAACATATGCTCGATGGCTATCCGGTATTTCTTCGTTCCGCTGCTCGTTTCTTTCTTGCACAGTAGCGCGTATGTTTCCTATACAGTACATCAAGATTGATAGGCTGTGCAAGCGTCTGTGAATGCATAATTTGAAGAAACAAATTAACGGCAGAAAACATCCGTACCCTGAACTGAAAACGGTGAATAGGTAGACATATTCCGGGGCAGTACGCCGACCACAGTAAGATTTAAAAGAAGACAAGATGTTTCGGCTCCCACACTGGAGCCTTGTTCACACGCAAAAAAAAAAAAAAAACAAAGGTGTTCGGGCAGCTCGTTTAAATAATCTTGAACACGTGACGCAGGCAGCGCGCATACATTGACGGCAGGTTGCCATCGCTCCCGTTCACAGTGTGGGGTGTAGTCTGAATCATGAGCTGTACTGAAAAGAGAACTGAAAGACCTTAAATCTTGTCCGCATCTTTGGCACATCTTCTTTCTGTCTTTTTCCCCCACAGCATGGTTTTGTAATTAATTGTCGGCACTGATTGCAATGTTAACCCGGGAAGGGCAACGTGCTTTTCTTAAGCATTTACGATAGAAAATAAATGTGGCGCGTACCAACGACTCTACTCTTCTTAAACCGCATGATTGCTGCTACTTTGTGCAGGTCAACCTTTTCCAGCTTTTAGAGGCGGCGCCAACAGGTGGGGAATGTGATCTGCCCGCCAGTGCCGCATCCGATGAGGTAGGAACGCGCTTTGATAAAAGCAACTCCAAGTCATAGGCGACACGTATGAGTTACCTCCCGTCGCGGTAAGCAATGTGGAAGGCGGAGCTTCAGATCACGATCCAGGGAACAAAGGCGCCGTTGTTCACCTAGTCTAATAGAAAGCATACGATATCTACATGAGATGTCATTGCAGTAGCCTAAATTCCCGTGCAGGGTGGACAGAGAAGCGAGCGACCTCACATGGCAAGACCGTATAGGTAAGTCGAACACCATAGTTTCCAGGAACAATGACTGTAATTACGGAAACGTGAAATAAAAAGACACGCCAAGTATCTTAAAACAATGCCACTTCCTATTTTCACAGTGGGCGAAATCTCGGGAATTTGCGACACGTCGAAGGCGATTTTGTTATACATAAGCGTCAGACACACCAATAACAAAGCGTGGGGTTGTGAGATAAGGGGGTGGAAGGATGGCCAATAGAGAAGTAGGGAAGGTGAAATGCGTGATAAACGAGTTTAAGCTGTTCCCATCGGCATTGTTATTGATATAAAGGGTATCATAGTTTTACAGAACCCCCTCCCCCCTTCACTCCCCCGCCCCCCGGAATCCCATCAAACAAGACTTGCGCCGCCGTCGACGCTAGTCTGGAACCCCTGACAAAACAGCTTTCGACGCTCTTGTTTCTCCGGCTCGAATTCTAAACTCTACCCGATAAGGTAACGCTGATTGATGGGCCGGCAACGTCTTCCCTTTGTGGGTCATTCAGTATTATTGTGCACACCGCGCGCGCATACGTTGCGGTGTGCGCTGCAAGAAACGAGAAATATATTTAACGAGATGTGTGGCTCTGTCATGAAGAGGCACTCCGTGTATCGCACACGAACGCTGTAGACACACAAAGCGCTTATCACTCGCGCACGAAAGTGCGTTTGGGGACATCAGCCTGTCTTCTCTCTCCTATCTCGCATGAACACGTACGTGATACATCTTTCTCTGCAGTGAAAGGCTTGAGTTGCACAAGTGGGCGGCCAGTAGCCACCAGAATATGCAGCACTAAAGGGAGAGAGAGAGAGACTTATTATGAGAGAAAAGCCAAAAGGTGTGAGTGACAACAATTGTGTCAAGGTAATATTTAGGGTAAGTTACGGTGCTTTAAAAACATTGTGAACAGCACCAACCAGTTTAGCACGTGAAATAGAAAACGGCTAAGCTAACGTATGTACCGAAAAAGATCAAATTTTGCGTATGACTAGGGCTTGGTCAACCTGGTGGAAAATTATTAGTGAATACGAAGACACTCTGTAATTTGAATGTTTTTATGGTTCACACTTACACAAGCCAGTCTTTTGTGTGTGTGTGTGTGCGTGTGTGCGTGTGCGTGTGCGTGTGCGTGTGCGTGTGCGTGCGCGTGCGTGTGTGTGTGTGTGTGTGTGTGTGTGTGTGTGTGTGTGTGTGTGTGTGTGTGTGTGTGTGTGTGTGTGCACACTGAAGGTAGCTGAATTGTCTGTCGAAGACTGCAGCGCCTTTTAAGGCACAGGCAACCCTCAGGGTGCGGTCCTCTCCCCCTTCCTTTTCAATGTGACCATGCGAAACCTGATTACATTGCTGGAAAGGATCCCGCATATCAAACACTCCATCTATGCAGATGATATCACCATCTGAACCAATAGCGGTTCCGATGGAGAAATCACGAAAGCATTACAAGCGGCCGCGGATACCGTACAAAATTTTGTGCGACAGAATGTTCTAGCGTGCTCGCCGATAAAATCGGAGCTTCTCGTCATCTGAGATAAATCAACCAAACACGCCACTGAAAGGGATGCCACCTCAACTATACGAGTCAGTATGGAAGACGGCTCAGTTCCGCCCGTAGTGACTATAAGAGTCCTGGGCATGCTAATTCAACATAACACCTATAATTCTGAGGCGATTGTCCGATTACAGACGACAGCCCGCCAAATATGTGGCCTAATCAGACGAGTAGCCACGCGACACCGCGGTGTGAAGTAGGCTGATATCTGCCAACTGACGCAGGCTTTCCTGATCAGTCGCATCGTCTATTCCTTCCCTTACTACCACCTACGCCTTGCTGACAAGGAAAAGTTTAACAGCATCATTCGCACAGCTCATAAAGCTGCCCTTGGTCTCCGAGGTATGCGAACACTGAACGATTACTTGAGCTAGATCTATACAATACCCTAGACGAACTCCTGGAGGCCCATAAAACAGCCCAACTTGAACGACTCTCCAGCACCACAACTGGCAGGGTCATTCTAAGTAAACTCGGGCTGAATCTCGTTATGAATTCAGCAGAAAGAACAACATTACTCGGTGCGGTCAAACGCCGTTTCCTTAAAAACCCGTTACCCGAGAACATGCTCCCTGGAAGACACGACAAGGGGCGGTCTGCCAGAGCCAAGGCCGTTCAAGAAATGTACCAAAGCAACCAGCGCACCGCTTATGTCGATGCAGCAAAGCAAAATCACCAAACTTACGTAGTGAGCGTCGTGACCGGAGAGGCAAGTATCCTCAACGCCGCGACCATAAAAACAGTGTCCACCGTGGAAGCGGAAGAGACTGCGATTGCTTTGGCCATCATGAATCCCTCCGTGCAAACTGCCATAAGCGACTCCAAAAGATCAATCGTCAACTTTTCGAGAGGCAGCATAGGCGTCTGTGCAGCGCGAGTCCTACGGGACTTTACATATTGGTCCCTGCCATATTGGTCACATATTGGTCACATATTGGTCCCTGCCCATTCGGGGAATCAAGGGAATGAGGAGGCGCACTGGGTAGCCCGAGGTCTCATCAACCGGGAGGTTCGCCCCTCAGACTCGGATCCAATGGATGAGGCACCGGCGACCTACCACGAGATAACAAACTACTACAAGCAAAATGGGCGAATCTACCCGCCTCCAGACGCAAGCATCACGCGAGCGCAAGCCTCGATCCTGCGTCGAATCCAAACTAAGTCGTTCCCCATTCCACATTGGCTGGCCGTAATTACCAGCGGGCAATGGAACCTAATATGTCAAAACTGCACAAATCAAACATTGGCTACCCAAAATCCCATTCTTTGGGGGTGCGAGAGCTTACCCCTTCCCAGGTTGCTCCTGCCAGCTCCCTCACAACAGACGAGGGAGGAGCTGCTCAGAACGCCGGATCAAAAACCACAAAAAGCCCTCGTTGCCTGGGCCGAAAGGGTCGCTCCTCGCTAGGGGCCATCCTTGGACTCGGGCCTGCCAGATCATAACTGAGCAGAATCTCAATAAAATTGTTACCAACACCTCCCCAAAACGTTGTAAGCTGAACTTCGGCCTGAATCAATGTGGGAGTTAAAGGTATGTTCTTTAGAGTTTGAAGAAAGAACTGAAGGCTGCTTAAAAGAAATTACAGGTCTTTCGGTCTTTCTTGGAAATTCCTAATTGCATACTTTTTTCAGTTGTTTAACATGTAAAGAGCGTATTCCACGCACTTGCGGCAGTAGCGGCAGGTAGGAGTAACGTTGCATGCTTTATAAGTTGTCGGACTGATCAGTTGCGCTGGTTTATAATATTGTAAATATAAATGTTTGGTTTGCGGTCGGTAACGGCATTTCTTTATAGTCAAAGTTTTTTGCTTTCTCTTCAAACTTGCCGGTAATCGTTCGCCTGCGACTGTGGCCTTCGCGTTTATTTTTCAGTATATCAGGTTCGTGCAAGGACGAAGCTTTTATTACAGCGTAAGCTGTTACCGGCTCATTCCGACAGTCATCTTGGTTGGACCTTGTGTACGCCGCTGCCGTCGGCGCCGCCGTTGCCGCCGATCTACGTAGTACCTACCGCAAGGAATGATAAAAAAGAACAATGGCAGGACGTTTAAGCCTTGAAGAGTGGAACGCAATAGCGTCCAAAGATCCCTGACTGCTTCCCACGCTTCGCAGCGACTGCAACGTACGTAACCATAATGTTTTCCTGGAAACGCTCGTGGAGAACGTTATGCAGGAAGGCGAGATTTCTGCGGTGTGCTGCTACTACTAAGATTGACCTTAAACGACAGCTGGTAAAGACATTCCTGTTTGAGTTTCCGCGTAACGTAATTATGTTGCCTAGTATATTCAAATTACAATCCGACGCTATCATGTCTGGAGGTTGTGTGTAAGTAGTACTTAACAATTTGCTGGCGCATTTTACGTTGAGAAATTCAGTTAGTTCACTAACACCTCTGCGCCACGTGGAGGGCCGGCGTGGATGGAGGTGCGAGGTTCGAAGATTTTTCTCATACGGACAAAGCCGCCGACACCGACGCCGGATTTTCTGCAGCACAGGGCCCTTAACACTATCGCGTTATAATAGCCGTTCAATAACCGGAATATTCATCCTCTAGACATGAGCAATTCTTACCTTGAGAAATAATTGTTAATTCGCGACCCCCTCCTTTTTCAAAAATGTAATAAACTTTGTCCTGTGTGTGTATTTAGTTATATTATGTATGTGCATGGTATTTACACCGCAAATTTAACGCAATATTGAAGTGAGAAACTACGGATGAACCAGCCACTCCTAGTGCTTCTGATGCGCTTGTCCTCCTATTGTCAGCATTGCAGAAATAAAGCAAAAGTATGATTTGAAAGCCGTGCACGTCCACGCCAACAATGACGCGGTAAGCTCACACACAAAAACTCACACTAAAATGTTAAGTGAAAAGGTAGAGGCAAATCAAAAGAAATCTCAGATGATGTGGATCACAAAACTCCGGTAATGACACTTTAGGTGGGGGGGGGGGGGGGGTAGGCTTCGGCATCGCCCCCCCGGAAGTCTGAGGGTGCTCGGTACCCGGAGCCCCTCCCCCCCCGTAGTCGGCGCCTATGTAATGGAGTATACATACTAACCTAGAAATTCCACGCTTGCAGAAGGTTCTAACGCTCGCCCCAATTTAACAGCACCATATATCAGTGCAGATCGAGCTTACGTAAGCAAAGATAGCTGCTCGTTCACGTAATTAGTTCGTATATTAATTCTTTGTAAGGCACAAAAGTCAGCATTTACTGTGAATTGAGAAGACCCGATTATTCGAGGCCTAGCAAAACGTGCCAGTGGTTTGTGAAACACATTTACGGCGCTTAGGAAATTTTGCCGCAGATCAGTGTTCCTCACGAGGCTGGCGCATACGAGACAGACAAGCGGGGCGCCTAGATGACGCAGTGCTAATTGTTATGGTAATGTTAATTGCTATGCAAAATTACAAGCGGTTGCACGGAGCCAGAATGGCTTGAACTTGCTACAGAGCCGACGCGTCCTTCTTTTCGAGGAACCCCGGTCTCTGCCAGAAATTCAAGCTCACAAGCAAAAATGCTGGTGCGTGAGACGCACTGCCGGCAGCGTCAGTGATTTCTGCACGTGACTTCTGTAAATCAACCAATGCAGAATGGGAAGTATCACAACATTACGTGCGCCTTGCAGCGAAATATGGACAGAGGGGAGGAAAAGGGAGTCGAGGGTTATGACGCGAACGTGATGGGGTCCTCAACTACAGCCTATGTGAGCAGCCAAAGCAGGAATGTCGCGGAAAAAAAGGTGCGCATAAGAATGGGGCACACAATGGACATGGTTATGTTATAGAGGAAGCGAAAAGTGCCACGGACCTTTTTTTGTACCCCTCGCGGATGCTAGCCTACGCTAAGAGAGGGAGTGTCAATGTGTTCGGTGAAGCTGGCTTTCCGACAACACAGCTTTTTGAAGACCTAATACTCACTCCTTGCTCATGTTACACGAAGTATGTATGTATGTATGTATGTATGTATGTATGTATGCATGTATGTATGTATGTATGTATGTATGTATGTATGTATGTATGTATTATCATCATCAGCATCATCCTATATTATGGCCACCGCAGGACGAAGACTTCTCAAAGCGATCTCCAATTACCCCTGTCCTGCGCCAACCAATTCCAACAAGCGCCCGCCAAGTTAACTTTATCGCTCTACCTTGTCTTCTGCCGTCCTCGACTGCGTTTCCGTTCCCTTGGGACCCATTCTGTAACGCTAACTGTCCAGCGGTTATCTAACCGCCGCATTACATGATCTGCCCAGCTCCATTTATTTTCTCTTAATGTCAATTAGAATATTGTCTATACCCGTTTGCTCTCTGATCCAAACTGCTCTCTTTCTGTCTCTTAACGTTATGCCTAGCAATCCTCGTTCCATCGCTTTTTGCTCGTTCCCTAACTTGTTCTCAAGCTTCTTTCTCAGTCTCCATGTCTCTGCCCCATGCGTCAGCACTCGTAAAATGCACTGATTGTACAGCTCCCTTTTCAATGATAACAATAAGCTTCCAGTCAGTAGCTGACAATATCTGCCGTATGCGATTAAACCCATCTTTATTCTTCTATGAATTTCATTCTCATGATCGGGGTTCCCTGTGAATAATTGAGATAAAGAGCTCCTGCACTTTCGCTTAGTCAATAGGGTGTAATCTGTAGTCGCCGAGTTACTCAAATGAAACATTTTATCCCTTAAAAGGTCAAAATCTTTATTGAACAGTCAAAACACAAATTGAATAATAATTTTAGGAACATACTGACAAACACGTAAAATCAGATTACAATGATGCACATGAACTTTTGAACGCATCTTGTCATAAAGTGTAAGTATAATCTCTAATGTTTCATAGGTATTACAGTGTCGAAATATCATTCAATGTCAATTGGCTCCTTCTTTTTAAAAATGAAGTATACAATGGAAAGTTAAACATTGAACAAACGTGTGCAAACTCACAAACTATTGACCCTATGATCGAAGAGAAATATGCGCCACATTACTGGCCAGCAAACGAATTTCTGGCACAAAACGCATGCACTTATATGGCAGATGTTACCAGATGAGCTGCTGAGCATGGGGCTGGTAATGTAGATAAACTGTGGAAGAAACTTTTTTTGTGTGCCATATTATAAGACAGCAGCTCATTTTACAACGTCCTGTACAGTGTATGGATGTTCCTGACTGAGAGTGCAGTGCACTTAGAAATGTGTTGTATATTCTTATGTGAGGCTGCAGATCCAGCTAACTTTCCTTATATTTCACATAAAATTATTCATGTATGGGCTGCGCCCCCTTGTTTCTAAGTGTGGCTTGTCGTGGTTCTGCAGCAATATCCTGCTCGGTCTGAAAGCGGTGCAGAGGCATATCATATTTCCTATTCGGTCGGCCTCCTCATGAATGTAGTTTCCTGGTGCTGTTCAAATTCATCCGTTACACTTTCTCACGAATAAATAAAATTAAATTTACAATATTATCTAGTGTGTAGCAAATGAGTATAAAACTGTAAGGAGCATTGGCAATAAAAACTTGCGCATCAAATTTCGTGTCATATATGATAGCTTTTCATTCCCATTACGGTAAGAATGCTATACTTCTGAGGAGCAGCTTGCATAATTACATGATCAATTATTGTGAGTCGTTGAATATGCAATCTACTAAAGTATAGCATGGCTTAAGATGTGAATCAAAAATCAGATGTGATGAATGTGACGCATCAAAGGCGACATAAGCATAAGTACAGGGTGGGAAGTGCACGAAAAAGACAAACAAAGAAGCAAAACACAAATTGACAATGGCCCCATGCTGTTTCACATATCCCTTCCATGCACGTGGATTTTGCATGCGACTATGCATCTACTTGCACAATGAAGCAACTATGTTAAACCAAAGCTTTTTTTTCTTGCTGAAGTGGTTAAGATGCCCTAAAGCTAGAAAAATTATCGCACTTCACCGAATCTTCGTCTCAAAACAAGTACATATCTGTCTGGCAAGGCTAATACATCGCCTCACTGTGTACTCTATCCCAAGTACAGAAATTTACCATTCGCAAAAACGCTTTATTTTATAATGCCTTATAAAAATTGTGTCTACAGAAGCCATGAAACTCAGGGGCTTTTGCTTAACACTATATATTCACATCCGCCAATTGATGAACAAGTGTTCTACTCAGATGATCTCTGTTCTTTGCATTGAACATATCTCTACCTCCCCTAGCATACTTGGTTGGCAAGTAGATTGAGTCACCGTAATCACTATATCAAATACCTGCCAGAAGCTTTCATAAGTCTATTTCACAGATGGAGAAACCACCATTCTAGATTTTTAAAATTTCAGTTCCAAGTGACTCACCGGTTTCTATGATATAAAGTGTACACCACAGTATACACAGTTAAAGGCCTTAATTGCTCCTTGCTTTCGCTTCGGGAGGGACGAGCGGTTCTTTTTTTTTTTATTGAAGTGAATATTAGGAGAGGTTGGCGCCTTTATGGTGGCACCGGCTACTCCTTGTCACTTGGCAAAGGAAACAAATTTGCGTAAAAAGGGAGAATAGCGGCACGAAATATGGCACTCAATAGAACACTGGATGAATAAAAAATATACAGTCCAACAGTAGATCAGTCGCAAAGTTCTGTGCATTAGTTCAGTCCACGTACGCATATATAAAGTCAGGTATTTTTACAGCCAAAACACACAACACATGTGATGCACTGCAAGTACCGAACAGAATTATACATATTGCATAAAACTTGCGATCACCACATAAACCAATTATGAACCACAGACAACTCTTGTGTTACTCATTTAGCGTATTCGGATCATCTGATACCTAATATTTTCCCAAAATGCTGGTGTCCTCTAAAAACTTTTTCAGAGCAAGAAGCGCTCTCTTTTGAAGGCCCGCAGTTTGCCATGGGCCAAGTATCTTTTTTAGAGTGAATGGTCTTCTGTCTAACATCAACAAATTTGCTTGCAGTACCCTTCTTTGTGGATCGTATTTCGTGCACTCGAGAAGAAGATGATTCACATCTTCGTCTGGATGGCCACAAGAACACGGCGGACTAGACACTTTTTATCCTGTACAAGAAGTGTTTTGTAAATGCAGTACCAAGACGCAGGCGGTGTACCAATGTTTCAAATTTTCTGTTGTCCCTTAGACTTTCCGGCATTGATAAGTTTATTCATGGGTCTATAAAGTATAACTCCGAGTTTTTAGTTTGCTGATCAGACCAGGTAGTTTTGCTGAGGCGACAAGAAATCTCCCTCAGGAGCAGACGGACTTCACTACGCAATAGAGGAAGATTGGTTGTCTCCGCGTTATTGTGCGCTCGATTCGCAGCTGCGTCCACTGAAGTATTACCAGGAAAATTGCAGTGCTCAGGTATCATCATCATCATCATCATCATCATCGTCATCATCAGCCTGGTTACGCCCACCGCAGGGCAAAGGCCTCTCCCATACTTCTCCAATTGCCCCGTTCATGTACTAATTGTGGCCATGTTGACCATCCAAACTTCCTAATCTCTTCTGCCCACCTAACTTCCTGTCGCCCCCTGCTACGCTTCCCTTCCCTCGGAATCCAGTCCGTAACCCTTAATGACCATCGGTTATCTTCCCTCCTCATTACGTGTCCTGCCTATGCCCATTTCTTTTTCTTGATTTCAACTAAGATGTCATTAACGCGCGTTTGTTCCCTCACCCAATCTGCTCTTTTCTTATCCTTTAATGTTACACCTATCATTCTTCTTTCCATAGCTCGTTGCGTCGTCCTCAATTTAAGTAGAACCCTTTTCGTAAGCCTCCAGGTTTCTGCCCCGTATGTGAGTACTGGTAAGACAACGCTCTTATAAACTTTTCTCTCGAGGGATAATGGCAACCTGCTGTTCATGATCTCAGAATGCCTGCCAAACGCACCCCAGCCCATTCCTATTCTTCTGATTATTTCACCCTCATCATCCGGATCAGCAGTCACTACCTGTCCTAAGTAGATCCAAAAACAAGAAAGGGGCTGACAGATGGAATAGCACACTGTGGTATAAAGTTTGTAAACAGGGATGAAGTGCCTCAGACAGGCTGGCCTTTAACGTTTCGATAGGAGGACCTATCTTCGTAGTCCTAAGTAGATGTATTCCCTTACCACTTCCAGTGCCTCGCTACCTATCGTAAAGTGCTGTTCCCTTCAGAGACTGTTAAACATTACTTTAGTTTTCTGCAGATTAATTTTTAGTCCCACCCTTCTGCTCTGCCTCTCCAGGTCAGTGAGCATGCATTACAGTTGGTCCCCTGAGTTACTAAGCAAGGCAATATTATCAGCGAAGCGCAAGTTACTAAGGTATTCTCCATTCACACTTATCCCCAATTCTTCCCAATCCAGGTCTCTGAATACCTCCTGTAAACATGCTGTGAATAGCATTGGAGAGATCGTATCTCCCTGCCTGACGCCTTTCTTTATAGGGATTTTGTTGCTTTCCTTATGGAGGACTACAGTGGCTGTGGAGCCGCTATAGATATCTTTCAGTATTTTTACGTACGGCTCGTCTACACCCTGATTCCGCAATGCCTCCATGACTTATTGAGGTTTCGACTGAATCAAACGCTTTCTCATAATCAATGAAAGCTATATATAATGGTTGGTTATATTCCGCACATTTCTCTATCACCTGATTGATAGTGTGAATATGATCTATTGTTGAGTAGCCTTTACGGAATCCTGCCTGGTCCTTTGGTTGACGGAAGTCTAAGGTGTTCCTGATTCTGTATGCAATTACCTTAGTAAATACTTTGTAGGCAACGGACAGTAAGCTGATCGGTCTATAATTTTTCAAGTCTTTGGCGTCCCCTTTCTTATGGATTAGGATTATGTTAGCGTTCTTCCAAGATTCCGGTACGCTCGAGGTCATGAGGCGTTGTGTATACAGGGTGGCCAGATTTTCTAGAACAATCTGCCCACCGTCCTTCAACAAATCTTGATTGTTGTGTTCATATAGGAGGTTGTGGCCAAGTACTGCACCAGGGTGGCCAATCCTGCTCTGGTGAGGGAGTGCGTTACCGGTTCTGGTCACCGGGATCAGGCCACACTCCAGGCCTGTTTATGCAATTTTATCAACACGCAGATTTTTTTTTATTGCGGTGAAAAATTGCGCGGCACCGGGATTCGAACCACGGACCTCTTGCACGCGAGGCGGGTGTTCTACCTCTACGCCACACTGCCATACCCCAGGTATCCACTGGAATGCAATTACGTAGTTAATTGCGCTTGCTTTTGTAAGTTCTTTGAGTGTCTCATACAATAGCGAAGTGTTCAAAGAATTTTTTTTGTTGCTCTGTAGTAATGTAAGAGCGGCTTGCGAATCGCTAAATATAATCCATTTTTGCGAATGTTTTTCTGATGTTATGAAACGCAAAGCACACAGGATTGCACAGTTCTGCCACGGTGGAAGATGTCTCTCGGTATAATTTAAATGTTTGCTCTAGCGCTAAATGTGGAATGACGAATGCTGAAGTCGAGGAATTTTTATGACACGAACCATCTATATAAACGTAGATGTGCAGGGGATATAAGGACTAAATTTGGAAGAGTGCCAGTTGTTGTGCGGCTACTATGAACATGTCTCTCTTAGATATAATCCATTCAACCGATAATTCTATTTGAGGACATGTTAACATCCAGGGAGGGTAAGAAACATCCACTTTGAATAATTCAATTCTTGGTAATAATGCTTTATGTTCTCGAACAACATCGTGAATTTTGCTTCAGTTTCTTTCGGTAAGCGCAAAGTTTAATGGATGCTTCTCGTGTTGGGTTAAGATACGATAAATATGTCGGCATGTTTCAACCATTCGTATCACTGGAAATGGTGGGTGACGAGCTTCAGCAATCACTAAAGAACTCGAGGTAGCCTGCGGAACCCCAAGACACGCTCGCAGCCCTCTTGCCAGTAAACGTTGAAGACGTTCCTCAGAAGTTTGTGATAAACCATGGAGAATAGGTGCCGAGTAAGCAATTTTTTTGTTTTACGAGTGCGTTATGGACCTGTAATAGTGAAGACACTGATAATCCTAATCCATAAGAAAGGGGACGCCAAAGACTTGAAAAATTATAGACCGATCAGCTTACTGTCCGTTGCCTACCAAGTATTTACTAAGGTAATCGCAAATAGAATCAGGAATGCCTTAGACTTCTGTCAACCAAAGGACCAGGCAGGATTCCGTAAAGGCTACTCAACAATAGACCATATTCACACTATCAATCAGGTGATAGAGAAATGTGCGGAATATAACCAACCCTTATATATAGCCTTCATTGATTACGAAAAAGCATTTGATTCAGTCGAAACATCAGCAGTCATGAAGGCATTACAGAATCAGGGTGTAGAATAGCCATAAGTAAAAATACTGGAAGATATCTATAGCGGCTCCACAGCCACCGTAGTCCTCCATAAAGAAAGCAACAAAATCCCAATAAAGAAAGGCGTCAGACAGGGAGATACGATCTCTCCAATGCTATTCACAGCATGTTTACAGGAGGTATTCAGAGACCTGGAGTGGGAAGAATTTGGGATAAAAGTTGATGGAGAATACCTTAGCAACTTGCGATTCGCTGATGATATTGCCTTGCTTAGTAACTCAGAAGACCAATTGCAATACATGCTCAGTGACCTGGAGAGGCAAAGCAGAAGGGTGGGTCTGAAAATTAATATGCAGAAAACTAAAGTAATGTTTACCAATCTCGGAAGAGAACAGCAGTTTACGATAAGTAGCGAGGCAGTGCAAGTGGTAAGGGAATACATCTACTAAGGGCAGGTAGTGACCACGGATCCGAATCATGAGACTGAAATAACCAGAAGAATAAGAATGGGCTGGGGTACGTTTGGCAGGCATTCTCAAATCATGAACAGCAGGTTGCCTCTATCCCTCAAGAGAAAAGTGTATAAGAGCTGTGTGTTACCAGTACTCACGTATGGCGCAGAAACCTGGAGGCTTACGAAAAGGGTTCTACTTGAATTGAGGACGACGCAACGAGCTATGGAAGGAAGAATGATAGGTGTAACGGTAAGAGATAAGAAAATAGCAGATTGGGTGAGGGAACAATCGCGAGTTAATGACATCTTAGTTGAAATCAAGAAAAAGAAATGGGCATGGGCCGGACATATGAGGAGGGAAGATTCCAAGGGAAGGGAATCGTAGCAGGGGGCGGCAGAAAGTTAGGTGGGCGGATTAGATTAAGAAGTTTGCAGGGACGACATGACAACAATTAGGACATGACCGGGATAGTTGGAGAAGTATGGGAGAGGCCTTTGCCCTGCAGTGGATGTAATCAGGCTGATGGTGATGATGATGATGATGATGATGATGATGATGATGATGATGATGATGATGATGATGAAACGGAATTCCTGGTCTGGATATAAGTTGACAGAATTCGTCAGCAACAGATGTTTCCGGAGTGCTTCGAGCTACGGCAAGGGCTCGGAAGGGATTGCTCTGGGTAACTGGACCAGTAAAAGATCGGAACTCTGACCATATTCTGCGAACTGCAGTAAACCAAGACAACGACGCGCAGTATTCTCGCCACCTTCTCGTACCTAAGTTTTGTAAGCGTCTGCGCGAAGTTGACCGAACTTTCTGTGCCATCTTGTTGTCATCCAGCTTTCCACTGCGGCGGTAAGCCCGTTCTGCGCGTCTTCTAATTTCTCTTAGAGATTCATATTCCCCGTCGACTCGTCGACTACAGCGTATTCATTTGGAACAGTGACTTGTTTTGTGCAGATCTCGTAAGAGTCACACAATATATTTGCAAAACTTTGAAAGCTCGGATTTTCACCCAATGAGTTACTTAAATGGTGACGAAAACTTTGCCAATTAGTATATTTTGAGTAGCGCCGGGTACCTCACTCCGTATTTGGCGATGTTTTACCAGGATCGGAAAATGATCACTACCGTGCGTTTCTATGTCCGTTGACCATTCAACGCCATGAAGAAGGTCTTGTGAGCAGAGCGTAACATCTATACAGCTTGAGTAACGAAACCCCTGCAAGAACGTTGGAGAGCTGTCATTTAACACGATCAGATTACTTTTTTCTGCGGCAGACTCGATTATACTTCCGCGGGAATCGTTATATTCACTGCCCCAGATGACGTTATGTGCGTTGAAATCCCCACAAACCAGCACATGTGAGTTTGCGATACCAAACACATTCACCAAGCTGTCAACTGATATTTTGCTAGCACATTGTAGGTAAAGACTGATCACTGTGACGCTTGTATTTCTAAAATATATCTTGCATGCTACGAACTCCGGTATACTTAAATCGCTAGACTGTATTAAATAGGACGGCAGGTCCTTTCTCACGCATATCATCGCTCTGCTACTTCCAATAATGCGCGATGATTTATATATAACATAGGTTGAAAGACGAAAGTCATCTCTTACGCCGGCCTCCTGTATGCATAAAACAGGAAAGTTATGTTGAGCTAGTAGTTTGCGAAAATCAGCTGACTTATTTCGAAGGCTATTAGCATTCCACTGAAAGAAGAAAACATTGTTGTAACGATTATTCATTGTAAGCCTGCCGTGGAGCTGTTGGTGGTTGTGGAAGCACCAACGATTCCATAGAAAGCAGTGCTTTTACCTCTGGTAGATTGTTTGCTTGTGGAATGGCACTTAGAATTGCACGCAGAGCTGTGAATAGCATGGGCAGGATCGCGTAATCACCAAACGACGCTGAAGCTCCATGCGTGCTCGAAGCAGGTCGCTGGTTTCGTCAGCATGCACGTAAACGATAATAATTTGACTGATTTTGACTTTCCCATCAGAGACATTACACACACACACACACATACACACACACACACACACATACACACACACACACACACACACACACACACGTACACGCACACGCGCACACGCACACGCACACGCACACACGCACACGCACACGCACACGCACACACACACACGCATATATATATATATATATATATATATATATATATATATATATATATATATATATATATATATATATATATCTACATATATATATATATGTATATATATATTATGTTAAGATGACAGTCTAGAGCTGACAGTCATGACAGTCATGAGAATTTTCATCTAGGTGTGACATACTGTATTTTGATTTTGTTGGCATTTAGTCAAATAATACACCTAATATACCCACATTCTAGTTTTCTCGTCCAAATTGCATGGAAATGTATTTCGATTTTTTAGCGTGCGCTCCTCTGCACTACGTGGAGTCGTGCTGGGCTGCGTCTTTGACATCCTTGTGTCCTTGCAGCTGCCTTATTGCGGTATATAAAGTGGGTGTCCGAAAAATATCGTGTGCAAAAGTGAACACGAGGACAAGGTGTAAAACAACATCAACACAGTCAAAGTCATGGCATTAAAGAAAGTCTTAGCTCTTAGTCTTCCCGCTGAAATGCATGCGAAACACCAAAATGACTGCAACAGTCTTGAACTAACATCAATTTTTAGATTGAAACAAAGAAGTAATAATTGAAAGTTCATCCTCGTTTAGCACCAATATTAAAGTACTCCTGCTAATAAATAGAATATTGGTCATTGTCAGATGTCATAAGTATGTTATTCGTCTGGTGTGTCGCGAACAGCACTCGTGACACATATTAAGGGCACACCCAGTGTGCCCCCCGCACCGCGTCTGGCTCTGCCACTGCTAAAACCATAATTTTAAGATCATATCTGCAAACGCAGTGCTCTGTAGGGATGAAAATATGGTCCTTCAGTTCAATGGATTTGACTGGATTGCCTATGAGAAAGGGCAACAAGACTTGTTATGGCAAGTTTACCCTCATTTCAATAATAACAAGTTCACTGTGGCCTTTCATCTGCCATGCAGTAGCAACATGCACACATTACGCTTGTAACCACAAGAGGAAAGGACACGCCACCCCCCTCAGAGTATGGCGTGTCCAAGCCAGACATGCGCTCAGCATGACCCGGCCACCGATCCTCAGAGTACGATCGGCGTCGGTGAAAAGGGTGACCTGCCTCCGCATTGGTGGGACCTGATGTCAGCGGCCTCCTGACACCGGATAGGTGGGACCTGATGTCGTTGACCCCCTGGCAACAGGTTGCGGGAAGTGACCAAACAAAGATCACACACGGCATAAAAGGAGCTACGGACGGTGGAAGGAAATTAGCGACTCCAACTTTATCATCAACTTTTCTGTATTTCGTTGGATTTATTTGTATTTTTTGCATTTTCTTCTGCTTATGTAAATATACCTGTTTGTCCAAGGTCTTGTATATCGAACCCAGCCACACGTTCTCTTACCCCTCCACGAGGAAAGAGGATCCCACGTCTTCGAACGCCGAGTCGCACCATTGCATGGCGGCGGTTAGTTAGTCTGCGCCGCGCTTCAACTTTGGCATGGTCACTTATATATGAATTGAACTTTGCGGCGCCTTTGCGGTCGATCCTTTTTTCTTTTTGCGCAACTTAACTTTAATGTGTTCGGCAGTAAAATCATTACGATATCATGACTCGGTGCGCTATCAAGCTCAGTAGTTGGCAAGCACAGGTACTCCATCAAGCGGAACAAGAAGTATCCATTGTTTGTAAGCGAAAAAGCTGATTTCCGTATAAAGATATGGGCTGCGGATGTTTTACATGAATACTATTTGATCAGCCTTTGCATTTGTGCAGAAACCTTTGGGAGCTGAAGAGAAACTATAGGAAAGTTGCTAGGGCTACGACAGGGTACGTCTAGCTTACCTAGAGTGCGCGTTTCGTCAAGCTGGTGGCTCCATTGACGACGGAGGAGTCCGTGTGGTTCTGCTGGGGTTAACTGTGTAACCATAACCGTCAAGTCCTGCATTTACACTTGTGTGGATGTCTGAGAAATTCCCTGGGGACGTTCCATTCGCCAATGGCAGAGTGCATATGCTTACCTCCAATAATGAACTTCATTAATTCTTCTGGGCTTAACTGTGTAGCCATAAATGTTAACTCCCGCCATATTTCGACTTGTGTGGATGTCTGTGAAATTCGCTGGAGACGTTGCTCTTGACATGCACATCGGCCACATCTTCGAAACAGCAGGGTTGAGATAAATTATTATTGGGTATTAGGTGGAAAAAACTACGATTTCATGTTGTGGCGCACCGTAGTGGGACACAGTGAAAATTTGGACCACGAGGGGTTCTTTAACATGCACCTATATCTAAGTACACGGGTGTTTTCCCATTTCTCACCCATCGAAATGCGGCGGCCACGAGCACGGACGAGACTAGAGCAATTTCGTAGAAAATATATCTTCAATCACGTGCAAGCAGATACTTTTTTCTGCTCCTCAGCTATTAGCCACATTGGGTTATGAGTCAAATAGCTGTATACTGCGAATTAACGGCATTCGACAAAGTCGATAACCGTGAGGTCGACTTTGAAATGAGACGTTGCTGTCGAGAGAAGTTCAGTTCTCTGTGAATGGGTGAATCATGGTTGGAAACTGGTGATGCATTGCTGGTTGCACAAGCTTTAGTCTTCACGAGCCGCGAGCAAAGTTTGAACCGATGTCGATGGCGTTGAAACGATGAGGTTAGGTTAGTACATTCCTAGAGTTTGTGTGCCTGTTATACTCGCAGACCCGACCTTAGGGACAAGCCATTAGATGAAAGAACATTGCTTTTCTATAGTTGAGTTTTTAGCACACGGAGTTGAATTCAACTATTCTTGATTTCGTAAAGCGCACACCCAAAAAAAGTGAGAAGCGACGAGACTGCGCGCTATAAGCATCGGTACGTTGCTGTTCTCGAAGGCTGTCAGACGTAATCGCCTTCGCTGTCCTTAATAAATGTGACTTCGTACATGCACGTACTTGTGCATATTGTTAAGCAGGCTCAATATTTACCTTCCCCGATTTACTGTTTGCCTCTTCTATAAAAGGGGAAAAATGTGGCGGCCACTACCATACATAAGCGTGAAACAATCGCCCCGTTCGGCTACCAACGGCTTCAGTATTGGCATCGCCGCCCGGCGTTCCTTCGAGGAAACTAAGCGCTCCCACAATGAACTATTATACGCAAAAAAGCTTTAATATATGTCTGATATTACATGTAAGTTGTGTGGATGAGAAGAGTACGAAGAATGGTAAATATGCAGTACTATATGCGGTTTCCTGCTCAATGCTCCGAAAATATCCTGTCGCCTGACCTGTACTCGTTACAGAAGAGTCACAGGCCTACGTGGTATACGCTGCATTGTCACATTGTAAGCTGGAGAAGCGGCGGCACAGGAGCTCCATTCTCAGCACCACACACTGCTGGCTGTTCGCGGCGAAGTCTCCGAAAAAGCAACACGTCGTCAACATTTCTTTGATTTACCAAACACAAGACTGGTGGTACAAAACAGTTTCCTTGGGAGATCGTCAGTGCGCGTCGTATGCTATGAAGCGCTTGTCTAATAAAATACGGCGCTATTGGTTTCAAGAGTAGATTATAAAGAGGGTGCTTCAATGCTTTTTACTCTGGGATAAAATTCATAGGTAATGGTTCCGGAGAATATGCTACGCACTGTATGACAATTCCCCAGTCGCGAGTTTTTCTCCAATTTGCCACATGGTACGGGAAAACTTCTGTTTTTGCTGGTGGGTTTTTGCGTTCCTGGTGATCATAAACGCTTCACTCCTGCCTGAATTCCTACCGCATTTTGACAATGGCAATGTGAGGTTTTTTTCCCCTCTGTAATTAAAGCTGCAATTTAGGCTGAGAGCTCGCCTGCCGCTGTGACTGCATATAAATATTAGGCTTCGTTAATGGGATCTTACGGGGAAACGTGTTCGACTGTTATTTGGCCCCCAGCGATGTATAGCTCGTTTCCGAACTAGAGTTCTCAGCATTGGAGAAAAGTAGGGTCAACGTGCCAACTAACCTGTCCAAAGCTCGACGAGCATTCGCTGGGAGTGATAACATGGAAGCGCATCACCTGCGTTGTTGTGTTCGGTTAATAGAAGCGTGATTACTCTTATGCGATACCTGCCTACAGTTTTCCTCTACACCAAAGATCGAAAAGCGCGATAAATTCTTAGTTTACATATTGAATTATAATGCTTCGCTTCTTGTGCTTCTTTTTGCTTATGGACAGGGAAGAATAGCTAGTGTCAATGACCCTAGCAAGATCGGCGTGATTTCGCTGAAGGTGCAAGGGGGAAACAATTAAGCAGAATTCCTCGCTGTTATAGCGGTTTTTCAAGTGCTTCTTCCATTGTGCCACTGCCTTCGTTAGCCTGACATCAAAACAGCCTGACGCTCTGCGATTTTTTTTTTTTTTTGCTACAGCGTCGTTCCCAACTATCCGTTTAACCAAATGCGATGCGTTATTGCTACAGGCGTTCTCATAGTAGAAGCAGTTTTGCAGGTTGAGACGAAGAAATAAACAAAAAAATTAGACTTACATTTTAAACATTACATGAAATTTTGCAACTGCTATTGCAACATTGACCGTCATTTTGGCTCAATAAAGCTGTTGTCGTCCTCAGCCTGAGAGAAGCCTTACTATTATAGAATATCTGATTTCTCCTAAATGTTGCATCCCCTTGCGACGAATGAAAGCAGAGGAAACAGCGGCGGCGGCAAATTGTATCCTCTGCTTCGTATTTCATTGTATCTACGCACGTCGCACTTGGAGGCTATTTGCGAGTTCTACGTTTGCTGCTCGGCGAAGTTAGAAATCGCGTAACGGTAATGCGGCCAATCGTAAAAGCCGAAACAATTGTCGCGGTCAGTGAAACTAGTGGCGGGTGCAGACGCGACGTGCCCATTTCATGAGCCCCTAAGATGTGTGCATGAAACTCAATCCAGTATAGGCCCCCGTTCTTTGATGATGAAGTTGCATTTGGTCACTGCTCTCGCATACCGCTAGAATGAATTCCACACCATTACCGGTACTGCTATCAATAATCTATATCCTCTGTTACTGGATTTGGGAGCGCTCGGGATTCGCGAGGGATTTGAGGATGCTCGGTCACGTGGCTCTGGCATGTCAGCAAATGCTTTACCGAGCTCATGAATTAGTAGACCGCGACAGGAATCCAGAACCGTAAATGATGCCATACAGTTTTGAATTGTGGCACGTATCATCATGCATGTATTATGAATACATTAGGCACCCAAGCATCCACATAGGCATGCCGGAAGCCGGAATATTTAGAAGTCTTAGTTTTGAGTTTAACTGAAATATTTATTTCACTGAAAAAGGAGCAGCAAGAGCTATAGATTTAAGTTGACAAAAGCTCTTGCTCCCTTTCCCACTTCGACACAAGCCTTTTGTGCCGCATTACAATTTCACCATCAACACGAGAATAAAGGATGCCGCAAAAGCTCGCACAATTGATTGTTTACCTTACAAATTAGAACATTGACCAAACCACACAAATGCATAGAACTACTCGAAGTCACAGTTCATCATTGGATTCAATAAATTACACAATGGTATAAAAGCCGCAGCCACATGTCATTTCCAAGATAAACGGCGTCATGTATTGAAAAAGTGCTTTTACAATAATAAATCGGTAAGTACTTTTTTGAAATATGGTAAATCAATATGTTTTGAGGAGTCTGATAATCTGCCTACTGGCAATCATAATTTTCTTCACCTAGAGGCTATTCGGTATGTTCTACGAACAACTACAAAGATAAATCAATGTTTGAAATACAGAACCGCAGTAATTTCTTCCGAACACCGTTTTATTGTAGTGTAATGCTTGTAATGAAAGGCCATATTTTTCGGCAACGAGAGGTCTGCCTCTTCGATTTGGGGTTAAAGTGTCCTCTTTTCTTCCAGCGTTAAACTAGCAGTAAAAATTCGAATTTTCGCTGTTAGGAGAGTTTATTGCTGACAGTTTGGTTCATTGTAAACACTGAACCCCACTGAACAAAGGCAGACATATATCGGGAAAACAGTGTTGTAATGGCGTAGGAGCACAATTATACTATAATTATAAATGTTTTAAGCAAGTTAAGAACAGGTATACATGAAGCTATGGCAATAGACGCGCTGCCAGAAACTACAAGGAGAAAGACCTCTGGGTCAAAAATCCAATGACAATTATAACATAGTGAAAAGCAATGGCGTACTTTGGCTAAGTTACAAATGGCAAAAGAATGACACTAAACACTTCTGTTTTGTCAGAATTGTTACGACCTTTGAAAGAAAGGCTGCTAAGCAATAAGCACATAGAAAACTCGTAAGAACACAACCTTAAAAAAATTAATGCTCTTTGGTGCAATCACCATGCAAGGCTCTCACACATGCGCTTGTCTGAGTAACGGCCGATCTTGTATAACGACACATGACTGTCCAGAAATGCGCATTCATAATATTGTGGGCTACGTCTCCTAACATTTTCCTACATGGCTAACGTCAGTGATGTTAATAACTGAGGGTAATGATGATTTTCCAGACATCTCAAAGTTACAATAAATAGGACATTATTATTATGTCACGTGCCAAGCTGTAGTTCAATTTACCTTTCAGAACTTTATGTTAAGCTGTGAACTGTTTGCTCACAGCAACTTTCACAATTCAGCCGTCAAAAAGCATTTGCTTCTTCGCTAAAATATTCTTCAGAATGTATTCGCAAAAGAAGAGATTAAGCGCTCAGGTTATGTAAATATTGAAAGGAATAAAAAGAAAGCTAATATCATCGCCCTGAGAATCAGACCTGAACGACGCTTACCGTAGAAATGATAGGGAAGCAACAAGAAGCACATTAGGTTATTTGCAAATAAGAGAGTCAAACATTCACCAAGACACCGAAATAAATGCAGAACAATATGTGCCATGATTTAGGCCTTCGCGGATGAAGAGACCTTTGAAATCAGTCAGTAGAAAAAAAACACAAGAAAGCGCTCGCAATAAACCGTACGTCGTAGCTGTGTGCACTGCTGATCGCTTGACAGGAAGATTGTGCAAGAAAACAAGAACTCATCCCCGATAAGAGGTAAAACAATAAAAACTGGTGAGGGAATGAAGCAACATCGAATGAAGTGACTGAACAGCGAATGAACAGTGAAGTGAACAGTGAATGAAACACATAGATGAAGAAGTAATTGAAAACAGGTTGAGAAAGCAATTAATATACAGACGAGAAAACACAACATAGATGCACCCGTGCATTTTTGAGAGAGAGAGAGAGAGAGCGTGATTTTTGATGGGGGAGGGACAATAAGGTCGGCCGGTTAAGCTGGGGCTTTTTGCTCCTACTAAAGCATATGTTGACGGGTATGACCACGAGGTGAAATGCTGGCGGTAACGGAGGGGAGGAGGGAAAGAGATAAGAAGAAGGCAGGGAGGTTAACCAGAATCATGTCCGGTTGGCTACCCTACACCGGGGGAAAGGGAAAGGGGGAAAACAAAGATAACAGGGAGAGAGAGGAGGGAAGGAAAGAAGGAAATTGCGGCGAGTTCGCTGACGCGTGTGGTCTTACAGAAAATGCATTAAAAGTCACAGATGGTCGCACAAACCCATCGTCCTTAAGAAACACAAAAGCGCCTTCACCGCTTTATGGGCCGACGGGCGATGGGGGCGGTGTTCCAGCAGCACTTGCACAGAAAGCGGCCGATTGTCCAGTTTTTGAAAAGCTTTCGCAAGTTCTTGTCTCTCAGGGGTGTATCGTGGACAATGGCACAGCAGGTGGTCGATGTTTTCTTCCGTGCCACAGACCTCGCATGCTCCACTGTCAGTCACTCCAATTAATGTAGAGTATGCCTTTGTGAAGGCAACTCCTAACCAAAGGCGACAGAGAAGCGTAGCTTCACGTCGAGGAAGTCCGAGTAAGAAGATGATACACTAAAAAGGGCTCAAAGTTAGCATCCCGCCTTTCAACACTCTCACTAATTCCCCGTCCTTCGCACCTACAACATGTCATGGCTTGAGCCACTTTAAAGCTTCGTCACTCATCATTACAGAAACTGGTCATTTCCGCGGGTCGCGCGCCAGCATAACATGAATAACCTTTTTTATTGTGTTCATATGTGATCAATGTACAGGTTCATTTGCTTATTCTGCTTCCTGTCTACGTCTTAGCTTGCGCGAAGAACTTAATTTGTGTCGTGATTGTTTCTTTGCTGATTATGTTCTCGTGCTTTATTTTGGAGTTTTTGCATATACGAGTAATTATGAAGATAGCCCCCTCACCTCTCTAATGTATTGTATGCATTTAGGGTATGAGCAACAAATTAATAAATCTTTTATTGCCATATTCAACTGTCACAGGTGAGAGAGAAGTGATAGTTACTGGAAATTAGGTAGCATCCACGTGAAAAAGAAAGAAATTAAGATAATTGCGCTTGTGAAAGCGGCGGCGGGATGTGCTGCAGAAATACGGCCCTCTGTCACACTCGCATCAACCTAGAGAAGAGAAGTCCCGGATGCCATAATGCTTGCGCGCTCTGAAATGAGGCCAGAAAAGTTGGGGTGAAGCAGCCATCCAAGCCCGACCTGGTTGTCAGTGGATCGGCTTTGGCATTTCGAATTCGATGGTACGTCCCGACGGGCATGTGTTTGTTGAAGTGCTGATGTGAGCGCTGGAGTGAGTTTAAAGGTCAAACTAGACCTACGCGTGCCGGTGTGGGAAAGGTCGCGCCTACGTGTCTTACGCATGCACAGATCGTGCAGGACAGATCGTACGCCTAGAAGCACGATGCGAGCACAGATATCGAATGTTTGCGCCCGCTAACCAACAGCGTTGTACAATATGGCGGCAACCGTGGCTCCCACTTCTGCGTGAATTCTCGTGATGGCTATGTTCTCACCCGCGTTTAACGCAAGGAACTAATGAACTGAGCTTTTCGTTTCGCTAAACTCAACAGAAAAGTTCATTATGAGTGCATAGTGCGTCCAGTTCTTAACATAGCTCTGCGATTCCGGCACGCGTAGGCCTAACGAGACTCGTCGACATGCAACAACAGGATTATGGTCGCTAGTGGCATGCTGGAAGAGTAGGTGTGCCGACCGACCAATAGACGAAGGCACACATGACTGACCCGTCTGGAGCGTAGTTCGCCACTTCTTCGCATGCTGACCCAAAAGTGGCGCTCCGCTCAGTA
This sequence comes from Dermacentor andersoni, assembly GCF_023375885.2. Taxonomy (NCBI): domain Eukaryota; kingdom Metazoa; phylum Arthropoda; class Arachnida; order Ixodida; family Ixodidae; genus Dermacentor; species Dermacentor andersoni. The sequence goes on from NC_092824.1 coordinate 59,493,188, forward strand.
CAACAGTTCTCAGAGGCGCATGTCGTCGGGTAGATGTGGCAGACGGCACGTAACCGATAAAGTATGCCGAGAAAAAGAAATCATGAGCCATTCCACTCTGTAAAGGTAGTTAGTTAACCAGCGAAGTGGTTTAGCTCACGACGCGGAGGCGCACATAATCTTGAAAGGAAGGAACGCATTTATTGTCTTGATGGGTGGTCACGTGACGCAAGATACGCACATTCATTTATTGTCTTCATCGGTGGCAATTATTTCGCTCGCAACTGCAATCACCTTGTTTCGTAATGTGAAATCGGTGCACATGCGCCGCTGGGTGGTCTTTTGGGTTAGATTGGTGGGACATCGCAAGGGATATGTGTGCAATACGGATTGCGTAAACCGCTCCCTTTTCGGTAGAGCCACATCCACACTGAAATCACGGACAATGACTACAGCGTTAGTATCAATGGAGCTAATCCACGCAATGTGCAAGGTCTGCGCTGCCTTCCGGAACGGCGTTTCCCATTCAAGGCGCTAGCGCTTTTCCAAGGGCGGCAAGACATCGATGTCGCAGAAGACTTTTGTGCACGGATCGCAGACCAAGCGACTCGTCCAGATCCTCCAGCCCGAGCTGACGTCCCCCATTCCCGTGATTGCCGCATGGACCTTCCTTTTACAATGGAAGCGGCTCTAGCTCTCTGCAGGCGCTCATCATCTCCGGGTCCGGATGGTATATCATACCGGGCCTTGTGCTATCTCGGAGAGTCCGCACGGATAGAGTTGTTGAGCCTTTACAACTCCTCATGGCAGGAGGGAAATGTTCCTGGCGAATGGAAAGTAAGCCGCCTGGTGCCACTCTTAAAGCATGGCAAATCCCCATTAGAACTCACCTCTTACCGCCCAATAGCGCTGGCCAGCTGTGTAGGAAAGATAATGGAACGGATGATCCTTGGCCGCCTGGAATGGTACCTTGAATACTACAAGATTTATCCGATTTCCATGGCTGGATTCCGACGTGACCGCTGTTCCATCGACAATGTAGTTGATCTCGTTTCATATGTTCAGCACGAAAGGTCCCGTAAGCGTATATCTGCAGCTTTATTCTTAGATGTGAAAGGGGCATACGATAACGTATTACATGAGGCCGTTCTCGACGCCCTTGCGACGGTTGTCCTAGGTGGTCGAGTTTTTTTGTGGATTGCAAGTTACCTATCTGCAAGATCATTCTTTGTGTTAACTGACGATGGCCCAACTACGCGACGCTATACCAGCAGGGGCGTTCCTCAAGGCGGTGCCTGCTCTCAGCCCGACGCTATTCAACCTCGCTCTTGTTGGACTTGCTTAATACTTGCCAACTACCATCAAAATTTCAATATACGCTGACGACATCTGTGTCTGGACTTCGGCAGTCACACGTCCTCAGATACGTGCGCGACTTCAAAGAGCGGCCACTTTGACAGCGAACTACTTGTGTAAACAGGGTCTCAGCATATCATCAGAAAAATGCGCACTAGTAGCATTTACTCGCAAACCGATGACGCCTTATATCATCTCAATCAATGGGCGGACCATTTCCTATGTCCGAACCCACAGATTCCTTGGCGTAATTATTGACCGAGACCTCTGTTGGAGCCCGCACGTGGCCTACATGAAACGGCGCCTGACATCAACTTCCCAGGTGTTTAAATACTTGACAGGAAAGACGTGGGGGATGTCAGTAGACGCAGTGCTTAAACTCTACAGAGCTCTCTTTCTCGGTTTTCTAAGATATAGTCTACCTGTACTGACCAACACCTGCAAGACAAATATTCGTGTTCTGCAGGCAGCACAAGCTCAAGCACTCAGAGTCTGCCTTGGTTTGCCCAGATGCACGTCAACAGAGGCAACTCTTGCGATTGCTCAGGACCACCCAATGTGAACTCACATTACGGTGGAAGCCCTGAGAACGCACATCAGACATTTTGCACGTGCCACCTATCACCACCTTGCAGCACTACCTTCAGACAGGCACCAATCATCATTCTCTAAAGCTATCATCAAATACAACGACAAACTTACATCGGGCTTCACCGCTGCATCTAAACCATCGATACCCCCTTGGTGTCTTATCAGCCCCACAGTCCATCTCAGTGTACCAGGAATCGGGAAAAAGTCTGAACTGTCGTCGCCGGTGCTGAAACAACTGTCTCTGCTTCTTCTGCACGAGAGGTACGTGGACAGTGAACACATTTATACTGATGGTTCCACAAACATGCAGTGTTCGTCCGGTGCTGTGGTTGTCCCAGCAAAAGGTATTACCATCAGCTTTAGGACTGACCACCCAACATCATCGACATCTGCTGAACTAGCTGCTCTTCGCGCTGCACTTCGTTTCGTCAATCGGGAGCCACCTCGACTATGGTCAATCTTCAGCGACTCAAGGGCAGCCCTACAATCTGTACTATCAGCTCTGCGTCGCGGGCCATTCGAACAGCTCGTATTCGATATTAGATGCCTACTCCATACATCACAGGAGAAAGGACACCACGTGACGTTTCAGTGGCTGCCAAGTCACTGCGGCGTCACTGGAAACGAAGATGCCGATAATGCCGCTCGGGCAGCTCTTGAAGACGCACAAGAAGAGGCCATACCGCTTTCACGATCCGACGCAGCTAGCAGACTTCGAGTGCTTGCACAGGAGATCACGCTATCTCTATGGTGCACACCAAACAGCCAGACCAACCAGAGCAACCGTCAATACCATCTGCCCTCGTTGATGCATCTCTATATGCCAACTGGACTCCGCCGAAGAGAGGCGACTCTGCTTTATCGCTTATGGCTAGGGGTGGCTTTCACAAAATCTTACTCCTTCCGCATAGGAATCGCCGACAACGCTCTCTGTAATGCCTGTCTTTGCGAGGAGACGCTGGAACATATTCTGTGCGACTGTCCTGAATATAATGTTCAGCGACAGTCCCTGGCATCTGTTCTAGCGCACCTTGACAGTAGACCATTTTCCCTCAACCCGATTTTCACATGCCGCCGACTGAAGACATCGCAGGTGAGGGCGACAAAGGGACTACTTCGGTTTTTGAAAGAGACTGGATTGGACAAGCGGCTGTGAGAGTGATGTCACGTACCATACCAGATTGATGGAATCCAACGGACGATCTGTGTGTCCCATCCCTCTCCCATGTGTATGGTAGCAAACCGGTTAAGCTAAACTGGTTAACCTCCCTACCTTTCCTTCTCCACTTTTTCCTTCCTTCCTTCCTTCCACGCAATGTGAGTAGCCATGAACCTTACGGGACTATGAATCACTGCACTTTTTGCATTCTTACGGGGGTATCAGACATTGATCACGGGGCTATGAGCCATTGATGATGGCAGTTTTCGACATGCTGCTATGTATGTTGTATGCATGATTGGGAAGAATTTAGGCAATGTTCGCTTCACTTTGGTGTGTACTTGTAGCATCTGCCTTACGGGGCTATGAGTCATTGCTTTTTCGGCTTGCTTACGGGAGCATGAATGCTTACGTGGGTATGAGCCGTTGATGATGATAATTTTTGTTTACGGAGAACAAAAATGCACGGAACCCTAGCCTACAGAAGACAGTTCTACAGCTTCGCTGTGAGACTGTCATATGTAGTCGTCAGTGAATGAATGAATGAGTGAATGAATGAATGAATGAATGAATGAATGAATGAATGAATGAATGAATGAATGAATGAATGAATGAATGAATGAATGAATGCCGTGAAATGCCACGCAATGGCTTTTCTAAGGAGCAATGTCAAGTCGATTGTATCAGTCATGTCGGAGTTGCATAGTATTACCATTACAGCAGGAGATCCAAGAGTTTTGAATAAACTGCCAGGGGGACCTCCTATATCTACATAAATAGGCTTATCATACAAAAACAGCAAAGTACGGTCATGTGAACATTAATAATTATGAAAGATGATTATCTATGGCAGGAAATTGCATACGAAAGGTAATGCTAATGCTTATTATTCAAAAAATCATGAACAATAATCGAAAGCGTGTGAAGAAGGACAATAACAAGGATTAACAAAAATATTTCACCCGACATCACAGACCAAACTCGTCTCATTATCAGTAACATTAATTATTCTACAAAACAAAAGTTATACAGCAATATGACATACCTATTGATAATTAAGAAATTAAGATGACTCGGTTAATTACTGAATAAGATATTTCTTGGTGCGCGCGGATTATGTATTAGCCTTGTGTGATGATTTTATTTACACAGGTAATGAATTCAGTATTGCTATGCCCGAGAAGGGGGCTGTGAACTTGTCATAATTCGTACTTACGGCAAGTAAATGAAGATTATTACGCAGGCAAAACCGGACACTGTTGTTGTTAGTAATGTCTTCAGGATCAATGCATTCAATGAAGATGTCGTGTTTGATGATATGTGCAATGATGGATAGCTTCTGACGGAATAAATGTCGTTTAGTTTCTTCAGTTGTTCAGTTTAGGAAGAAGTGGCCTACAGGACAAACCAAATGGGTTGAAATTCATTAGTCTGACAGCTTGGTTCTCAAGTCGCTGCAGACGTTCGATATGCGTAGAATGCGTATTGAACGATGACGACGCACAATATGAAAGATGGCTATGAATATAAGCGAAATACAAAGATCCTACAATGTGAGGTGGAAAATAAGTTCTTGTCTTTACTATAATGTGGATGCCAAATGCAATCTTTTTCACAAGCGATCGCCCGTGTACATGAAATTTCAGTTCAGTATCTCACACGACACCGAAGAACCGCGCTTCGTTCAAAACCTGTATGACGTAGTCACCAATATCAACAGGTGGGACGTCGATTGAATTTCGTTGGGAATGGAACACCATATTTTAGTCAGATGAATGTACAGATTACAATTTCGGCACCATATAGTAATATTGTTTAAGTCGGTGTTAAGGTTAGACTGGAGTGTGGCAATTGATTTACGGGATGTAAAGAAAGGCGTGTCATCAGTGAAAAGTATGCACTTTGTGTTAGCAAAAATGGTGGGTAGGACAGTAATAAATAACAAAAATCAAAGTGGGCCTAAAATTGATCCCAGTGGGTTACCTACGCTAATTAGCCTGGATGATGAGAGATGGCCGTTAGCCTGTACATTTGAGACCGGTCACTCATGTAATTTACTATAAAGTTTAGCGCAGGACCAGATATACCAAATGATTCGAGTTTAAGAATTAGTACGCGATGATTTATCGTGTTGAATGCCTTCGCCAGGTCGATGAATAGAGAACCCATGATTAGACCTCTGTCAAGCGAGTATGCTTGATTCCTTCCGTTGAAGTCATCATCATCAGGCTGGTCACGCCCACTGCAGGGCAAAGGCCTCTCCCTACTTCTCCAACAACCCCGGTCATGTACTAATTCTGGTCATGTCGTCCCTGCAAAGTTGTTAATCTAATCCGCCCACCTAACTTTCTGCCGCCCCCTGCTACGCTTGCCTTCCCTTGGAACCCAGTCCGTAACCCTTAATGACCATCGGTTATCTTCCCTCCTCATTACATGTCCTGCCCATGCATATTTCTTTTTCTTGATTTCAACTAAGATGTCATTAACTCGCGTTTGTTCCCTCGCCCAATCTGCTCTTTTCCTATCGCTTAACGTTACACCCATCATTCTTCTTTCCATAGCTCGTTGCGTCGTCCTCAATTTATGTAGGACCCTTTTCGTAAGCCTCCAGGTTTCTGCCCCGTAGGTGAGTGCTAGTAAGACACAGCTATTATACACTTTTCTCTTCAGGGATAATGGCAACCTGCTGTTCATGATCTGAGAATGCCTGCCAAATGCACCCCAGCCTATTCTTATTCTTCTGATTATGTCCGTCTCATGATCCGGATCCGCCGTCACTACCTGCCCTACGTAGATGTATACCCTTAGCACTTCCAGTGCCTCGGTACCTATTGTAAATTGCGGTTCTCTTACGAGACTGTTAAACATTACTTTAGTTTTCTGCAGATTAATTTTTAGACCCATTCTTCGGCTTTGCCTCTCCAGGTCAGTGAGCACGCATTGCAATTGGTCGCCTGAGTTACTCAGCAAGGCAATAGCTGAAGTAATAAGTGCCAGTCCGGTTGAATATCTTAGGCGAAATCGGAATTGCTTAGGAGACAAAAGGTAAAGTTTATTTCGGGTGCGAAGTAATCGAGTGTAGAAATACTTTTCAATCACTTTACCAAATAAAGGAAGGCTAAAAATTGGCCTGTAATTCTCTAGTGAAGTATGATCACGTTTTTCTGAAAAGAGGACCTATTCTACCAACTTTAAGGCCGCTCGGAAACACCTCTGCAGAGAACATTTTGTAAAAGATTACCGACAAAACTGACTATATTTCATGCGAAATTAGTTTTTGTATGACTTTCGTACTAGTACAATTAATTATCGAATTCTTCAAATTGGATGATTAATAGCAGAGATGAAAATATTTGCAATGGCGCTAAGCCGCGATTGGCGGAGACGAGCATCACCGCCAAAATAGACTCTCTCCACTGGCCCTCTCTAGCCTCAGCAAGCGAAACTCCGTCCCTGCATTCCCCAATGCCACGGCCGGAGGATGGCCTGAATGATACACTACCGGGCGCACCTTGTATTTTTCGGTCGCATTTTGGCTGAGTGGTGAAGTGCCGATGACGGTCTCGCACGCGAGCTCGTTTGTCTGTCTCGTTTCGCCCAGCAGACGATTTTGCGCGCTCTGCACGAGAACACCTGATCAGCGCCGTAATCACGAGCAATGACGCAGGCTGGAGAGGATGAACGAGCATGACCGCGGCGCTGGAGTACACTTGAAAACGCCATAGTTTCGTTCCCTGCGCGCGCGACTGCGTGATGTGGGAACAAGCAGACGAAACGGAAGTACATCTCTTTTGCCACACGGCACGAAGTAAACGAAAAACATGTGGACATTCGGCTTGCGTGTTTCCTTATTTCTCTTAACTCTAAGTCATCCGTTGAAACAACATAGTAAATGAATAAATGATGTTAGCTTCACTATATTTTGTAGTCACGTGTCACTATGACCGACGTCACACCGCTGCCATGTACGTATAGGCCCACTTGCGCGATACATGCGTGGACAAACTCGCTGGGAGTGCGGCGACCGCGAGGAGAAAGGCAAATGGCGTTTCGTTTTATGTTTAATCTTTCTGCACGAAGGATATAATACTAAGCAGACAGGATCGTTCGCACGCATAATATAGGCACTGGGCTTGTCAGCTCAAAATGGCCAGACCTGCTGAGGGGCCCGACCTTGAAGGCAATATAATCGCGGTGGCAGTAATAGTTGTCAGCGGAAAGCTTATTAAATTATGGAGCCCCCGGCCGTTCACGAAACACATTTAAAACGCTCCCACGCTGCTCGAATACGCAATGTGCTGCAAAAGCTGTAGTTAAATCTGACGCTTTTGATTTCGTCTACGCATTACCGACGGCATGCCTCTTCTTTTATAGCAATTTGATCAACTGTCTTGTTTAGTTCAACAATGAATTTCGGTAATTGCACAAACCGTGCGCAAATATTTAAAATAGTGACACAGAGTGGAACCACTTTTCTTTAAATATGTAATCACAGCTACACACTTAAAATTTTCCCCATGCATTAAAAATTTGATGAGCCCCATTTTCGCCACACGCAAACTCGGCGTGACGTCAAAATTTTCTAAGGCACTCGGAAGAATGGGTGATAAACACCCTATAACGTGTTCGAGTACTTCCTTTATATATGTTTTTTTTTATTGTGATAATGACTTGCCCTGAAACAGTATTTCTTGAAGTGTATAGCCGTAATGTGTGTGTGTTCTGTGAGGCCTGTGTAGCGTACTAATGGAAGCAGAGTTTTGTGGAATCTGTTACCACGTATGCAGCGGTCATATCCATGGATGCGACACTGTACCGGAAGCAAGCTTGCAGTAGGAGACGCGACAGTTCCGATTGTAAGCCTGCACGTGTGCCTATTAGGTGGTACGCATCTGCCTATCCATCACTGGCACCGATCAGTCTGGGCACGTAGCATCCAGTGGTAAATGCGACCAGTTCCACTTTGAGACCACAGCCGCTGTAAGGGCGACCCCGGCCCGAACTCTTCTAACCACAACTTGTGTTTAATGTACGTGGCGACACACGCTACTCTAATGCCGTCTACCTCCTCCAGACAAATGTCGGTGCTCTGGCCGCCTCACAAAAGTACAGAACGACGTCTACCAAGGCGAAAATGCGAGCCAAATGGACGCGCGCTGGAACGCGCCTTGTAGGTTGCCACCGCCATTACTCGCAAGGCGCTGCAAACGCAAGGCGCGGGGGCGCGAGTTTTCACGCGCCGGCATATGTACGTGTAGTTTGGCCTTAAATGTTCCACAGTAGGCCTCCAATTGTACCCAGCACGCGTTCAACGCGAAAGCGTGCAAACTACTGGCAATGGAGGCATTTATCCCTGTGACGCATTTGATTGTGGATACTCCTGGCGCATTTTTGACCTCGGCTTCGCCTTGATGTTCGATATAAAGCCCATACAACACGTACGCTTGCGAAAGTGCGCTAGCTCGCGTCTACGCGTCTTGCGCCTCCCACGGCTCGCGAGCAATGGTGCTTTTCATTCACAAACAGCCGCCTCCATGCGCGCGAAAACACGCGTTCACTGGGCTATATCACAGACGCCTTGGAAAACGCAACTTCGTACTTTGTTATTGACAGTGCTTCAGAGTGCTTCGATACTTATAAATGCAATTGTTATATTTTTAGAGCTGTTCGATCAGCACGAAAAAAGAAAGATTAAGCACTTCCTTGCACGGTATAAATCTGCTTCACTGAGAGTTGAATGTACCGCGCCGTAGCTGCGTAGCCAGGCGTGCCGACGCGAGGCATTGCAACCGGGCGTTAACAGAGAGCAGCTGTTGACCGAGATCGTGCCCCGTTTCGATGCGTACGAGCCGTGCCGCACTGTCCGCGCATGCGCGGATGTGAACTTGCACGTGTCCATAAGCGCACGTGTGGTGTGGGCTTAAAGGAACACTAAAGCCAAATATTAAGTCAAGCTAATCTGATAGATTAGGCCTCTGTTCTCTCAGGCTTCAATAATGTGGCGAACACAGCCTTCATAACCTAGAATTTGAGGTAAATCCTGGGCAGGATTAGATCCTCCCCCGGGACCTTTAAGTGCTCGGAGAGGACGAAATCACTCCTCAGTTAAATTCTGTCCCTTGTGTTCAAACACTCGTTGCAAAAAAAAAAAAAAAATTCCTTTATTGTATAATGAGACGAAATAAAACGCTGCTTCTCCAGTTCTATTTTATTTTTAGAAAAAAAGAAACTTATACATTGAAATACCCTCGACAACGACGCAGGTGGTCGAAAGCTTTCGTTTTCGCTCAACTGCGTGCCGCCCACGTGACTTTCCGCCGCCGCGCATGCGCCGACGACGAGAGGTGATTCAGGTGAGACGCGGAACCAACGCGATGCAGAGGCTCCTTCCATTATGGTGGCTTGATCTAGTTCAGAGGCCAGCAAAGGCATCCTTTAACGCACGATAAAAATGAGCTCAATGTATTGTATGTGGCCATCCCATATGTTTCAAACATACACCGAAAGGGTTTCGCACGAAATACGTGAACTGCTATAGTTTTCGCATCATATATTGAATACTATGAGTCTGGCAGAAGTAGGAGGTAGCAACTTGGGCGTCACATTTGCGGTTGCCACTTCACGCAAGTTTACTCTAATGTGTTTAGCGGTAATATCATTACGATATTATGGTGCGCTAGCAAGCTACTAGGGGACGGGAAAATATACTGCATAATGCGAAACGAAAAGCCTAGCATTTTCCAATAGCAGCAAAGAAGGTCTGTTTATAAAGACACCGGCTGCGGATATTTTGCGTCAATACGATTTGATCCCTATTCGCATATACCCATTTGCGTTGGAAAACAGAAGACAAACTTATGTAGGCAGCTGGCTCCAAAGACGAAAGTTTGCCGGTGGCGTCTTCACCGTCATTCCGTCATTTTTCCGCTCGTGCATTCTTATCGGTTTACCCGTTTAAACAAGACGAAGTAAATTGAACAAGAACTGGCAACAGGAAACACATCATCCCTAGTGTTAAGCCCATCCGTCAGCTAATGCGAGCATCGGAAAAAACAAGAATGTGAAATGAATATTGTATAACGTACCAATTGAGCACGCTTTTCTTTAGACTGTGGCTCCGTTGATAGTTCCATCATGGTCTGCGCTTGGTTCAATAGTAAAATTCATTCAGTTTTCTCAGCTTACACGTTTAACCGTAGGGAAAGAAACTAAATAAGGAGGGTTAATTGGGAAAAATTGGGAAAAGGAAACATGTCATACCTAGTGTTCATTCCATACGTTAGGTTACGGGAGCAGCGAAAAAAAAAGAACGTGAAATTAATTTAGACTGCGTTCTTTTTTTTTATTTCCCGCAAAACTAAAAAGTTTTGCTTTTAAATGGACTTATACTTTGGTATTTATATTTATTGCTTTACTTGGCAACAAGTTAGCGGCACCACAGACCCGTCATATGCATGCGTTATGCGTCAGACACGCCACCGAAGCGAGTGAAGGAGGCTGCATATGTGAAATTCACATCTTCGACGACCCTCATCTGTTGGATGTAGCCAGTTTCTTATGCTGCCGGCGTATTCTTGCGTTCGTTGGGCACTTCGACACGGCGCCAATGCACTATTGAACTACAGCAATATGAGAAATTTCGTTTGACAGCCTGCGACGCATTCCAATCAAATTAGGCTTTTATGGCACGGAACCGAGGCTTGCGACGCAGTAAGCGAAAGACAGCTCAGCTGTCTTGGCGTAGGCAATTTGAGGTAATGATTCATACTAGCAGATGTTTGCGATGCTTTCTTAGAGCCTCAACATTATTTTAAGTTTTTCTGGTTGTTTTCAGGCATAGTTAGTTTCGCGTGGACTAAATCTTAGTGGGACAAGTTTTAGCGCTTTCTCTTGCATCGAACATTATCGTAAATAATTTCGTTACTTTTTTAGAGGCCTTCGAGGCACGCTCACCGCGCCTAGCGTTGTGACGCAGTCAGCGAAAAGTGGCTTCGTCATGGTGAGAAAGTACGTTTGCGTTTCCTGAATCTCAGTGGGACAAGTCTATGACGCTTTTGTGGCCCAAAGATATACCTTCTTTAGGTACTCACGCTTGCGAAAACGCAGCCACCAATTGCCAGGGATGATAACACTGGAGTGTGTTGCTTGTTCCGCCAAAACACGGAATCTTTAACGCCAAGCAGGTAAAAAACTAAGAACTGTAGAATTCTGTCTTCTGAACGGCTGAAAACGGGCTTTCCAGCCACGCATTTGTCTTGAAGGCGAATAGGAAGGATTCTACCAGCGTCTAGCATGGTCTGGCAGAGAGCCTGTGTTGTGGCCACTTCTGTGTACCATCGCGTCGGCTGAGGCCAAATTGTTTTCTAAAAGTGCAGCCGCACGTGTGCTTTTTTCTCTTGAAGAGCGTGAAATTAGCTCCGCGAATGTGGGATGCTTGCAAATCAGATGTTTTTATATCTCGTGTTATTGTTTCGGATGAGTCGGGTAGTTTCTACGCCACGTGTATGCAGAAGGGAGATGATTTGGTTTGTAATGCCGCCAATTCACGACTTCCAACTCTTCGCCCCTACACGCGGTATTCCTGAAAGGTCTAAAGACCAAAATGACACGTGCTTGTAATTTTTTCGGCAGCTGCTTACCAGTGGAGCTTCGTACGACAACTACTGCTGCTTAACTGGTGTTACAACGTTGGATGAATGGACCAAAAGCCCGGACGGAGCATTACTATAGAGCAAGAAAACATTTCCTCATTTAGAATGGCTCTTGCGTCTGCTTTATCACATTGAACGTGGCAATGAGTCGATGGAAGCTTGTAAAGATCGTTCGCAATCATTTCAGCAAAGTAAAACCATTCCGTTGTAAGAACGCGGGCGGTTGAGCTGCATAAGCAAAAAAAAAAAAAAAAAAAGACCGCTGGGGCGATTAGCGCGGGCAGCGGAACGCGAGCTAGCGAGCTCTGAAAACCGAAACCGGCAGATGTTAATCCCATCTGAACTAAAAAGTGCGCGAAAAAATACGTCGACGAGAAACAGAGAAAAGACAAACGTGGGCGCTACTCGCAACGAACAGTTTATTTCCAAAGAAACAGAATAAGAAGAAAATTACCCTGAAACTATGACAACCAGCGTCTCTCAAATCTGCACGAGCAAACGAAAATAACGTGGACATGCAAACAGCAATGCTGGCTATTCAACAACTGATTTGCGCAAACTCCCGAAACTTTTGCCTGTGACCAAGCTATCGAGGGTAGGCTGATGCATTTGACACCCACCAAAAGCACGTAAAAGGCTTCCATTATTTTCCTTGTTTCTTGCGCTCTATGCCTGTACAAAATTTGTTTTATCAAAAACAGGTTTACACTATCTTAAGCGGCAATGAACCGCCAAATCTGAACGAGTGCCATACTTTACATTGAGCGCATGTTCCTGGATCCTGATAATTAAACATCGATTATAAACAACTTGAATTTTGCATTCCACGTACTTCTATGATTGACAGAACGTCCAGCAGGTTTGTCACTCACCTCACCATCCATTTTTTTTTCGTGGACAGTTGGGCAAACCTGACCAAGCTTATGACCTACACTAAATACAACATCTATCTTGTACCGGCTTGCCACGTTTTTTAACCCGTCTCCTAAATTACGGATTCTTGGTTTCAAGAGGAGAGCATAGCGAGTGTGAGTGGCGGAGTAGCGGGGGGGGGGGGGGGGGGAAGGGGAGAGGGAGGGTTGCATCGGGGGGCTGTGGGCCCCGGGCGCGACTTGGGGTGGGCAGGGTTGCCATATCTGTCTGATGAATCCCTTCTTTGCGCCGGCTTGACTGGACGCAAATTGTAAAGAATGCTCCGGTACCCTGCAGCCCGAGCTCATGTACCCGATGTATCAGATATGTAGTGCAGCAGAATTACCGGCAGCAGCTTCAGCAACATCCTACGTAATAAGTGCGCGAATGTGCGGGCTAAAATATTTAATTATATAAGTGGTGCCTAAACAACTCGCCTTGGTGGAACGTTTCGTGTGCCGTGCGCTCGTGCGTTGCGCTCAGATTCATTGCATCGCTAAACATCAAGTCTCGCGATTTGGGTCTTGGGTCCCTCTTCCGTTTATTCCGCGGTATACTAAAATAATATCTTAAATAACTACCTAATTAGGAATTATAAAGGAAACAATGCAGTTGGACAATTGAGGACACAAAGTCATATTAATAACTCAACGAAAACTTCCCTAAACAAGATCGTCTAGGGTGATAGAGCCTGCAGCATGGCAGTACCCAAAGTAATAAGAAAGAGTACTCCAGTGGCATCGATCCCTCTATCCTATTCATGTCGAATGCAGACCAAGAGTAGCGCATGCTTGCATTCTGACAGCAGATGTGTAAATGTGCTTATCACAAGTTATTAGTGCAACACCCCCTGTTATCTTGCGCAGAAAATAAAACAGCGTGTACAACTGCTACATTCGGGATCTCAGGGAACGAAAGCGATGGGGGGAGGGGTCCAAGGCAGTTGTGCTTGCGCTGAAACATCACTCCTCCTCTCCCCTTCCGGCGAATTTTTCATATCCTGCTATTGCTTACTACAACCGGGGACGGGGGGATGACCGAAGACATATGGGCCCCGGGTGTCAGACGACCCAGCTACGCTACTGTGGAAGGCACTTCAATACTTTTCACCCTGGTATAAGGCTCATAGGTAATGGTTCCCAAGAATGCTACACACTTTGCGACAATTCCCCAGTGGCGAGTGCATGCTCCAAATTTCGCCTGTGGCTCGTTAAACCTTCGGTTTTATCGGCGCACTGTTGCGTCCCTGGCAATCATAAACGCGCCACTCCTGCGTTAATTCCCACTTCTATTTGTTAATGGCAAGGTGAGGTCCCTTTTTCGCCCTCGGTAATTAAAACTGGAATTTAGACTGAACGCAAGCCGGCCGCTGCCACTTTACTTCAATTATAAGCCTCGTTCACGGTATTTAGGAAGAAGCGTTCTCGACTATTTTTGTGGCCCCCACAAATGTAAATTTTGTTTCCGAACTAGAGTTCTTAGTGCTGCACAAAAGTGCGGTCAACGTGTCAACAAACCTTTCGAAAGGGCTAATAGCGTTCGCTTGGAGTGATAACATGGAAGCGCATTGCTTGTGTGTTCGTGTTCGGTTAATAGTAGTGAAATATATTGATAAACTGTCTCTCAGATACGCACTGACATTTTCCACCTTGCTATCTCAGTTGTAGCGAGGCCACAAAGTTTAAGTTTACGTATGCACATTTGTAATGGTTCATTTTTGCGTGCTTGTTTTTTGACGGATAGCGCAGAATTGTTAGTATCATTGTCCCTTGCAAAATCAACCTGATTTCGCTGGAGGTGTAAGGGGGAAATGATTTCATAAAGCAGAATTCCTCGCTGTTGCAGTGTGTTGTAAAGTGAAGCTGCTTACCTCTACCGTCCAAGGAAATTTTCGCGTCGTTGTTGGCGTGGTAAGCAACAGCTCCCCATATGTGGGCCGATCCTGGATATAGTGCAATGCCTGGATGAACCGAGGTGGAGGTGAGGCAGGCGTGAAGCACTCCTCATACGTGGGCGGATGCAGCAGATAGTGCAATGCCGGGCCGACCCGCGGCGGAGGTGCCGTTCGCCATTAAGCGTCCCACATATACAGCTTCGCTGGTCATCCTTCTTCACCGAGAAGAAGGGCACTGAGTTTGTTAAACGATTCTTCCATTGTGCCACTGCCTTCCTTAGTTTGAGGTGCTATAATGTAAAGCTATGCCAATGTTTTCTATTCCGATTCTGCAGTTAGCCCTCCACAATTGGTCAAAAAGTTTGGAGCCACCACCTATGTGCCTGTCTGTCATGCGATGTCACGAAAGCTGCGAAAACCCCCCTTCCAATATGATATGCGCACGCTCATTATTGATGAATAGGAAATCTTACAGTTTCGCCATAGCAGAGTAATCTGTTCTCGTCAGTGGATGAATGAATGAATACCGCGCACTAGGCCATGCAAAGGTTTTTCTTAGGAGCTATGTCTAGTTTATTGCAATAGTCATGTTCGAGTTACATGGTGATAGTATTGGAGAAGGAGTTCCCAGAGTTTTGAAAAGCTTCCAGGGGGACCTCCTATAATTACAGAAGTTCTAATAGTATACAAAAACAGCTAAGAAGTATGGTCATGTGAACAATAATAATTAGGCAAGTTCATTATCTATAACAGGAAATTGGATACATAAGTTAAAGGTAATGCTAAATATTCAAATAACATGAAAAATAATCGAAAGCGTGTGAAGAAGCAGAATAACAACGAATATTAACGAAAATAATCAAGCCGACATGACCCAGCCAACTAGTTTCATTATCAATAGTATTAACTACTTATAGAAAACAAAAGGCATACAGGAAAATGACATACATATTGACAGTTATTTAAAAATTAAGATCAGTCGGTTAATTCCTGAATAAAATATTTCTTGGTGCACGTGTAGAAAGTATGAGCGTTGTGTGATTATATATCATTTCGAAAGGTAATGAATTTCATATAGCTATGCGGAGAAGGGGCCTGGGAACTTGACGTTATTCGTCCTCACAGCAGTCAAAAGCCGGTGCTGTTGTTCTTAGTAATGTGTTCAGGATCAATGCCTTCAATGAAGGCGTCATGTGTTACGAGCCTATATGCAGTTATGGATAGTTTCCGGCGGAATAATTGTAACAGGAGAATGTTAAATTTAGGAAACAGTGGCCGGCCGGACCATTCAAATGGGCTGAAAGTCATTATTCTCAAACGTTGGTTCTGAAGTCGCTGCATACGTTCAATATGCACAGAACACGTCTTGGCCCATGACGATGCACACAACCAAAGATGACTATGAATATGCAAAATGCAAAGATCGTACGATGTGAAATAGAAAATAAGTTCGTGTCTTTACAATAATGTGGATGCCAAATGCAACCCTTTTCACAATTTATCTGGCGGGTCCATGAAATTCATTATTCAGTATTCAGTATCTGCCGGGTGATGAGTTCAGTACCTCAGATGGCACCGAGAAACGGCGCTTCGTTCGAAACCTGTATGACGTAATCACCAATATCAACAGGCGGGACGTCGATTGACTTTTGTTGGGAATGGAATACCATAAATATGCTTTTAGTTGGATTAACATGCAGAATATTATTATGTTAACATAGACTAATATTGTTTAGGTCGGTGTTAAGGTTAGACAGGAGTGCGGCAATGGATTTACTGGATGTAAAGATGGTCGTGTCATCAGCGAAAAGTATGCACGTGGTATTAGCAACACTAGTGGGTAGGTCAATAATAAACATCAAAATCAAATTGGGCCTAAAATTGGTCCCTGTGGGACACCTACGTTAATTATCCTGGATGCTGACAGATGGTCGTAACCTGTACCGTTTGAGACCGGTTACTCAAGTAGCCTCTTGTAAAGTTTAGCGGAAGACAAGATATACCAAATGATTCCAGTTTAACAAGTATTATAGGATGGTTTATCGCGCGAAATGCCTTCGTAAGATCGATGAATAAGGAACCCACAATTAGACCTCTGTCAGTAGCTTGCTTGATTTCTTCAGGAAAAGTAATAAGTGCCACTTCGGTTGAATATCCTTGACAACATCCGAATTGCTGAAGAGGCCAAAGATTAAATTTCTTTAAGTAGCGCGTTAATCGAGTGTGGAAAAGATTTCCAATCACTTTACCAAAGAAAGGAAGGCTACAAATTGCCCTGTAATTCCCTAGTGAAGTATGATCACCTTTTTCTTTCGAAAGCAGGAACCATTCTACCAACTTTAGGACCACTCGAAGACACCCCGGCAGAGAACAGTTTGTTAATGATTAGTGCCAAAACTGACGACATTTCATGGGAAATTAGTTTTACTTTACAAGGATCAATGTAGTCTAAGACAGCGCTTGTAGTCTTCAATGATGTGATGACCTGGCGAACTTCATCGGCAGTCGTCGAATGCAGATAACAGGAATGGCTACACCGATGTGTATCAGGTAAAGGGCACGCCGGCTGCTGCGTATCCGTAGATGCGTAAAAATGCTAACGATATCTATGTACTGTGAGCAAAAATACTCAAACTACATGAAATGAGCAGATACAGGTCTTTGTTATTGCGTGCTTGAAAGGTGCTACCTTGACGGTTTACGACGAGGAGGTGCACAAATCCATGCTCTGTCATGAGGACTGGTAGATGCGTTCTAACTTTAAAAAGGTGACGTATAGCGAATAAGGGTCATTAACCCGCGTTTCCTAAGCGCTGACGATGCACGGTCGTAAATTACCTGTAGGCATGTCCGAGGCGCCCTGGAACCTTTAGTGGTTAATAAGGTGCTGTATGGCAGCTGACACTGTCGCTTTATGCTGTGAGAAGGCATTAATTTCAATCATTCTGCAAACGAAGCTTCCAATATTATAAAGGAAATGCAGAGCAGTATCGCTTCACCTGAGCGCTTAAGAAGACTTAAGTGCCGCCACTGGGTCTAATTTTGAACAACCTGTATGTATGATATGTGTGCTATGAGGCCTGTGTTCTGAATGAATTGAAGCATTGCCTTGTGGAATCTGTTATCACGTATCCGGTGGTCATGGCTGGTTCCGACACTATAGCGGTGGCAAGCGTGCAGTAGGAGACACGATCGTTCCGATTTTAAGCCTAGACTTCTGCATTCAAGTGGTACGCATTTGCTCGTCCATCACTGGGAATTGACAGTATGGAAACGGTGCACCCAGTGGTAAATGCAACCAGTTCCACTTCCAGACCACAGCCGCTGTAAGGGCCATCCCAGACCGAAGCCTCTCAAGCACAACTTCGTCCGCCTTGGTAAGGTTAAGGGGGAGGGAGCAGGCGCAGTGCGGTATAAGAGCACTTGCCCACGCAATTTTTATAATGGCTCAAACTGACTCATTTGAAACTTTGCTCGCTGATCACGCTAGAAATTGTAATGTCGGGTTTTAAGGGCCGGAAGCCCGCCTTGATCATGCGACACACTACAATAAGGGCCTAAGAGTGATTTTTCAATTTGGGGTTGTTTAACGTGCACATAAATTCAAGTACACGAGCGTTTTTTTTTTCTTTCTTTTCTCTTGTCATCTTTCTTTCTGTATTTCGCTCTCATCAAAATTTGGCCGTCGTGGCCGCGATTGTATGCACGACCTGATGCTCAGCAGCGAAATGCTTTAAGCGCGAAACTACCGTGGCTGATATCGCATTAAGCCTGCAATGTTCACCCATAGACTTAATGTAGCCAACTCTAGAGGACACGCTTGTCATAGCGCCCATCCATTGAAACATTCAACTGCAACGACGACGCCATGTTGTTACTTTGCGCTGCCACGCAGGCGCCGACAAAGAGATGCGAGTCAGACGAGACGCGCAATGAACGCGACACGGAGCCTCCCTTCATCAGCTCGGGCGCCTGTAAACGCGTCTTTTAACGCGCGATAATAATTCGCTAAATGTTTTATAAATGTCCATCCGATATTTCTCCAAAAATCCACGGAATCAGTTTTACACAATGCCCCTCGTGGAAATGCTAGTTTTCGCATCGTATATTGAATATTTTGAGCCTGACAGAAATGGGAGGTAGCAAATTGGCGGCTCCTTTTCGGTGGCGACGACTTTTCGCGCAAATTCACTCTATTTTGTCTAGCGCTAAAATCATTACGCTGTCACGCCTCAGTACGCTATCAACCAATGCAGAGGACAGACATGAATACTTAGTCAAGCAAAACGGAAAGAAACTCATGTTGTGTTAGCAGAAAAGCAGATCTCGGTATGAAGACACGGACTGCGAATATGTTTCTCAATGCTCTTTAATCCCTGTTTGTATTCGCTGAGAAACCTTCGGGACCTTAGAGAAACTTAAGTAGAGATCCCCGGGAAACTATAGAGTTTGTCTACCATAACAAGAAACCGCTTTTCGTAAGTTCCTGGCTCCAATGACACCCATTGCTTCTTTCTTTGTGTTCTACAATACGAAAATTCATACATTTTTTGGGGCTTAACGTACACGTTGTGTGCTTTCGTTAAATACTGAACTTCATTGTTTGTTCTGGGCTTCTCCAATGACACCGTTCGCCTCTCTTTCCGTGTTCTGCAATACGAAAATGTATTATGCAATACGAAAATTCATACATTTTCTTTGGCTTAACCGTACACGTTGTGTGCTTTGGTTAAATACTGAACTTCATTGTTTGTTCTGGGCTTCATTATTTCACCATAAAAGTCAACTCCGGCGATATTTTGTCCAGATGTCTGTGAAATTCATTGGAGACGTTCCTCCCGACATGCACGTCGCCGACATCTTCGAAGCAGCTGGGCTGAGATAAGTAAATCCTCAATTTAACGTGCCAAAACTACAATTTCAATTTGACGCACACAACAATGGGGCACACTGGAACATTGCACCACCTGGGGTTCTTTACCGTGCACCTGAGTGTAAGTACACGGGTGTTTTCGCATTTCTTCGCCATTGAAATACGGCGGCCTTGAGCACAGTTGAGAGTAGGGCAGATTTCTTATAAATTATGCCATCAATCACCTGAACCCGCATACTCTTTCTTCACCTCAGCTATCGGCTACATTGTGTTACGAGTTGCATAGCTGTATGCGCAGAGCATTCTGGAAATTAATGACAGACGTCAAAGTCGACGACCGTGGGGTCGAGTTTGACATGAGATGTTGCTGTCGCCCGAAGTTAAGTTCTCTGTAAACGCGTGACCCATGGTTGGAAAGTGGTGATGGATTGTTGGCTGCAGAAGCTTCAGTTTTCAGGAGCCGCGAACACAGTTTGAGCCAATGTCGATCTCTCTGCGCCTATGAGGTTCGGCCCAGAACATTCGCCGAGTTTGTGGGCCTGCTACTCGCAGACCCGAACTTGGTCATAAGCCAACAGATGAAAGGAGACTGTTGTTTTATAGTGCCGTGTTTGCCACAAGGATTTGAGACGAACCATTTTTATTTCGTAAAGCGCGCACCCAAATAAATGAAACGCGATGAGGCTGCACGCTATAAACATCGATACGTTGCCGTTCTCGAACGCTGCCTGTCATACTCGCCGGCGATTCCCTTAGTAAATGAGAAGACGTAGATGGGTGTGCTTGTGCATATTGTTAAGCAGGCTCATTATTTAACTTACGAGCTTCATCGTTTGACTCTTATCTTAAAGGGGAACAAGTGGCTGCCACTTCGATACATCTGCGTGAAACTGCCTCGTTCTTCTGCCAACGGTTTCAGTATTCGCATCGGCGCCCGACATTCCTGAGATGAAACTACGCGTTCCCAAAATGAGATATTATATACAAGAAGCCCTAATATATCTGCGATTTCTTGTGCACTTGAACTATGATGAAAAGAGTACGAATGATGATTAATATGCAGTAATATGTCCGTTCTCTTGCTCACTGCTCTCAAGGTGTCCCGCCTGATTTGTACACGTTACAGAAAACATCACAGGCCGACGTAGCATACGCTGCAATGTCACATCGTAAGCTGGAGGAGCGGCCGCATAGGAGCTCCATTTTTGCCACCACACTCGGCAGAGTCTTCGCGTCGAAGTCTCTTAGCGTCGTTTTCATGAAAACGATCAGAACTGTCCGCCCAGCGTCGGCGGCGAGCTGCGGCTTGCCCGACGGCTAGTCCTGCCTTGTACACAGCGCTCTGATGATGTTGGCTGGTTGCAGCCGCGTGCGTAGTTCTAAGATCAGCTTCAGCAGCGGTTCGTACCTTGCGTGGAGGCGCCATAACGTGTACCGAAAGGGGAACAGAGGTATTCAGACTACGTTGCGCAGATGTCATATCCCTTTACCCGTGGCACAGTACGCTTCTGTTCTTATTGTTGATGATAATGGTGGTTGATTGGCATCCCCTTCAAAACGGTGTAGCGATAAATTGTCACCTAACCTGCTTGACTTAACCAGGACCAGCAACATCCACATGCAACTTGTACACGTCGTGATACCTGCTGCTATACAGTGAAACTAAGATGCAAACTTTGTACGTATCGACGCTACGCGGCGCGCATGTCACATCACTTCTGACATGGCACAATACGATGCTAATAACGATGATGAAGATTTAATGACATTCCCCTATCTATACATCTCCGTAATTTCCTTTTTCTTCAGAGTTCTCTATCTACCTTGTACCGCTGCCTAAGCACCAGTACATGGCATGCCACGTGGTGTAATAATGTGAAACTTCAATGCAACGGCCGTAGTACAGATGCTAAGTGGCCCGCCTCTCACAACGGAAGGCAAGTGGCACGATACTATGCTAATGCTGATGATGATTTTTGGCGTCCCCTATTATACGCGGCAGTGAAATAGTCACGTAGCCAAGTTGATTTAATCAGGTAGACAATGCATAGTTTTTGTAGCACTCTTTTATGCATCTTAATCTTTTTTCTTCCTCAGTCTTTCTTTAACTGCCTTGCACTGCAATCTGCGCATCTCCTGCATCGCGTTCTTCGTCGTCTAATAATGCAATAATATATGTGCACACATCGACGCACCGCGGCGCGCATGTCGTATCGCATGTCTCCTTGCGCACTAGGACGCCTTTATAGGGCATTTTTCCGCTGGGTGCTAGGCTTGCTTGGCTAAGTGGTAGAGTAGCTGACTCCTGGGCAACGGTCCCGAGTCCTATCCCGGCGGGAACTGGATTTTTCTTTCTCAATCCTGGGGATAGCTGCTTCGGACACCGGACATCGTCACCAGTGATCTCCAATTGTCCCTGTCTTGCGCTAGCTGAGTCCAACTTGCACTACCAGATTTGCTAATTTCCCAATTCAATCTGATTTTCTGCCGTCATCGACAATACTTCCGTTCTCTTGGTACCCATTCTGTAACTCTAATGGTCCACTAGTTATCTGCCCTGCGCATTATATGGCCTGTCCAGCTCTCTTCCCTGCCCCCCCCCCCCCCCCCCCCCATTGTCATCGAGGTTTTCTCTCTCATCCATACTGTTGTCTTCCTGTCTCTAAACGTTACGCCTAGGTTTTTTGTTCCATTCTTCTTTTCGCGGTGCTTAAGCTTGTTCTTGAGCTTTGGTAATGTCCAAGTTTCGGCACCGTATGCTGGAATTGGTAAAATCCATATATTGTATACTTTTCGAGGAAAGTGCTAAGCTTCCAATCAGGAATTAGCTACCACCTGCCGTACTCACTGCAGCCCATTTTTATTCTGCTGTAAATTTCCTTCTTCTGATCTAGGTGCTCTGTAAGTAATTGACCTAAATGAATGTACTATTGCACATATCCTAGAGGATGACTGGCGATTACGAATCCTTGCTTGCTTGCGAGATTACTAAACCTTACTGTTGCCTTCTAGGTATTAAACTTCAACGTTACTCTGATAATTTCGCCGCTAAGGCCATCAGTAATTTGTTGCAATTTATCGCAAGTGTTGCTCAACAGTATATATGCAAATACAGAGTGCTTTGAAACGTCGGATAGTGAAGGCTGATAAAGCATAATAAATAAAGCTGCAGAGGAATTCACCGACGACTACGATGCTCCATAATGCAAGATTTGAGCGCCGCTCCTTAGGGCTTTCGAATTCCACCGGTTACATCGCTCATTGTTGAGAAAGAAGGCACGAAAACGGGAACGGCGCTTCTTTCTCTCAACCACAAGACCGCGGTTTGTTTCAATATTTCGTATCAGTGGACGTGTTCGCCAAGCGCGTGCTGCGTGCCTTAGTAATGAGGTCATCGGTGCAAAACGGCGTACATGACTGTGACGCCAAGTCGTAGTCTCGTGTAACACTCTGCTTTCCTCCTCACCCTTTCGCCACGCTCTCCTCCTCCAGTTTCCGGCTCATGGCTTCGCTGTAACCTCCTCCGATTTCCTCCTCGCGCTCTCTTCACTACTGCCGTGTTCCAACCCCCGCTGCGCTCCGCGTTCGGTCTTTAATCCTTCGCTGTGCTCGTTTGCTCGGCGAGACCGAGGGACGCCATGACCCCGGCGCTCAACGCAGCAACGGGCACCTTAAGGCCACCACACATTCAGCGTCCTTAACGGCGTCTTCTGGCGTCTTCCGCATGAACGCGCGTCCAGCCACTCGAGCGGCACGCGGATCAGCACTGATTGGTCTGCACTCATTAAGCCGCTTCCGACCGCGGCGGAGAGATCTGGGGTGGCTTGCTCGAACGTTTAATAACGAAAACAATAAAGAATTTAAGAACGCGTTCTAGTGCGGACTAGGAGTTGTCTACGGAGTATTTGCGAACGCGCTCTTAAATTTGTTATTATTTTCGTTGTTAAATGTTCGCGCAAGCCGCCCATGGTGTCTCTTGAGCACGCGAACCTCAGCATCGACGCCGAGTTACGCCGGGTGACGAAACGCGGCGAGAACACTGAATGTGGGGCGGCGTTAAGAGATGCGCTGTAAAACGGCTGAAGCCACAAGCATGAAGATCAAGCAGATCCACGCACTAACCATCATTCCCATACTGGCTTAATGCTGGCAGCGCCAGCGTTCACTTTAGTTATTAAGGCGAAAGCCTTATGTCTCATCGGTCAATCGGCCAAGAGCGAAAAAGTGTTCGAAAGGTATGAACGGAAGGTGCGAAAAGGTTACGAGCCCTGTACTTGATTTAAAAATTATAACTGCGCTAACACATGCAACCACAAAAGAACAATGACGAGACACGAACACTTGTGTCTCGTCCTTGTTTTTCTTTTTGCGGTTGCATCTGTTAGAGCTGTTATAACTTTAAATATAAGTATGCATGAACTCGCCCAGAAAGAATTTTTAATGAACTCTCTACCTTTGGAGGGAGCTGAACCCACAACCTTTGGCGTTAACTGGGGCTGCGAATGCTCGACCTTTGGCTTGAGTGTAACCACGACTCTTTGTGAGAGTCGAACCCTAGACCTTTGGTGTTAATAAATGCGAAGTTAATTCAGGCACAGTTAATCAAGATACCGCTAAGCCACGTGAACCTATGATCTATATTGCAAGTCACAGCTTCGTCGTTTCGATCACTAAGCGAAGTACACGAAGCGAAATTAGGGAGTGACTGACCAAGGAGGAGGATGAGTAAATGAATTAAGCGGAATGTGTACATCATGTGTTCGGCACTTGGGCTTTCGCCTTCGTTTTACGAATAACATTATTACCCTGTGAATTTTATTGTATAAAACTCTATGGCCCAAACTATCGTTAGAATTTTCTCTACAAGCGCTTGGCGCACTCGACAATGGTGGCATCTGTGTCACATCATGGGCTGGAAAATAACAATTTCCGGAAGATTTTATTGCGTTTATTACCTAAAAATGAAAATTCTGTTTGTATGCCCACCGCCCAAAAGCTACAGAAATTCTGAGAATGGTCTACTGATGCGTGAGCATTGTTTGGCTCCGTTGTGACTTCGTTTTTACTTACTTTTGCTAACTTGCTTTTCCTAGCTTACGCGCGTCTACTCTTGTCCTTTCCGGGGGCAAAGGATACTTAGGCTTTAGTAGACAATTGTCGGAGCTTCTCGCCGCATCCGGCTTCTTGAATGCAATTGTGCCAATGAAGACAAAACGCTGAGAACAAGCGCGCCTCGACAGAGCAGGGTAGTTTAGGCGTGCTTAGAATCCATTCAGAAAAAGCTCTTAGATTTACCTATGGCCATTACAACCGTATGTTTTCACCGACATCCCACGCACAAGCTTTAACACTTTACCCATAGTCCTTTCGTCGCACATGTGACCGTGCAATCCTGCTGCACGAAATCGTGCACGGATCCACTAACATTGATACGCCTATCTCACTAATCACACCGAATGACCGAGTAGCCCGACGTACTCTCCCATTAAACATAGATCACTTGGTTCCAGTATTACATTGTTCTAAGTTTTCTTTTTTTCCACACGCTATTGAATTATGCAATAACTTGGATGGTTCTATGCGTTTATTGCCGACTAATCAATTTCAGGAAGAACTGCCTAACCACGTGCGTTAGTTAACATTCTTATGTTCATAAGTTATGCAACCCGTCTCTAAATTAGATAGGAGTACTTGAAAATACATCTACTTAGGGCATGTAGTGACCGCAGATCCGGATCACGAGACTGACAAGAGAGAGAGAGAGACAAAAGGGAAGGAAAGACAGGGAGGTTAGCCAGTGTAAATACCGGCTGGCTACCCTGTGCTGGGGAAAGGGGTAAAGGGAATAAAAGGAGAAGGAAGAGAGAAGAAAAAAAAACAAGAAAAATGCACACAGTAACGCGATGTTACGCGCAACAATAGTCAAAGTCGTTCGCACAATTCACATGTCCTTAAGAACTTGAGCAAGGCCCTTAAGGCCTTGAGTGCCGAAACCCGTCTGGACCAGTGTCCTAGAACTTTCTCTTCTGTGAAGGGGCGATTGTCCAGTTTTTCGAGCACGGTCACGAGCACTTTTCTTTGCACATTGTAACGTGGACAGTCACAGAGGAGGTGCGCGATCGTCTCTTCGCAGCCGCAGGTGTCGCAAGCAGGGCTGTCGGCCATTCCAATACGGAAGGAGTATGAGTTCGTGAATGCCACGCCGAGCCATAGGCGGCACAGAAGTGTTGCTTCCGCTCGTGGCAACCCTGGTGGAAGGCGGAGTTGCAAACTTGGATCTAATCTGTGAAGACGT
Organism: Dermacentor andersoni; assembly: GCF_023375885.2. NCBI lineage: Eukaryota > Metazoa > Arthropoda > Arachnida > Ixodida > Ixodidae > Dermacentor > Dermacentor andersoni. The sequence goes on from NC_092824.1 coordinate 59,518,898, forward strand.
GTGTTCGTGAATTCGCTGGTGTTCCACAGAGTTAGCGTAAGCTCGCGTGCGATGGAGCGAAGACTTGTCGCTGCATCTGTTCTTGACAGCGGTATGGGTACAATCTGGGCACCATCATGGGCCGACCGGGCAGCGTCATCCGCACTGTCATTCCCCGAGATTCCGCAGTGACCCGGTATCCACTGGTAGATGATGTTGTGTCCCTTGTCGATTGCGTAATGGTGGAGTAGTCGGATGTCTGCGAGTAGTTGTACATTTGGTCCGTGGTTGAAAGGGGACAGCAGACACTGGAGAGCTGCCTTTGAATCACAAAAGATGGACCATGAATGTGGTGAATTGGGACCTATAAACTCCAGAGCAGCACGGATAGCTGCGAGTTCTGCAGCCGTCGATGAAGTAACGTGAGACGTCTTGAATTTGATAGTGACAGATTGAGCAGGAAGTACCACTGCTCCAGCTGAACTATTACAGGAGACAGAACCGTCCGTGTAAACGTGAGTGCGTTCGTTGTGTTTTTCATGTAAGAATGAAAGGACGGTTTGTTTGAGGGCGATAGATTACATTTCCGTTTTCTTTTTGATGCCGGGAATAACAAGAAGGGCCTGGAGTGGATGCAGGCACCACAGCGGTAGAGATGGCCGTGCTGCATGTGTGAAGTTTGACGGTAAACTTCCGTGGTTGGCGGCAATAATTCTGCTAAATGCTGAACGAGGTCGAGCGGCAGGAAGGGAGGCGAGATGATGCGATGGAAGTCGGGCAAAGTGCCTGATGTGCACCCGTAAGGAGTCGATATGAATATACGTATTGATAGGGTGGTCATGCGCGATGGCTATTGTTGCTGCCGTTGATGCACACCTCGGAAGGCCAAGACAAATTTTCAGAGCTTGAGCTTGTACAGATTGGAGGGCTCGGAGGTTGGTCTTACCAGTCCCACCTAGTACAGGTAAGCTGTAGCGTAGGAGACCCAAGAACAGTGCACTATAGAGTTGGAGCATTGCACTCACAGACGCACCCCATGACTTTCCTGCAAGAAATCTGAGCACGTCTGTTATCATCACTAGTTTCCTTTTTAGGTAAGAGACGTGAGGACTCCAGGAGAGGTTTCGATCTATTATTACTCCTAGAAAATGGTGCGTCTTCTCGTAGGCAATTGGCTGTCCATTAATTCTAACAACGTATTGTCTCATTGCTTTGCGCGTGAAAGCGACCATAGAGCACTTCTGGGAGGACACCTCCAAACCTCGTGCTCGAAGATAGCTGGATGTTAGTGTGGCCGCTTTTTGCAGTCTGGCGCGCACCTGCGGACGCGTCACTCCTGATGACCAAATGCATATATCGTCTGCATAGATCGACACATGGACGGATTGTGGAACGGTGTGAACCAGGTCGATGAGCACGAGGTTAAATAGAGTGGGACTCAAGACTCCGCCTTGTGGTACTCCGCGGTAGGTGTTGTGTTGTGATGATGCACCATCCTCTGTTTGCACAAAGAATGACCTGTCTGTCAAGTAGCTGAATATCCATCGAAACACAAGTCCCCCTAGGCCGACATCGCCCAAGGCGTCCAGGATGGCTCGATGTGTTACGTTGTCATAAGCGCCTTTAACGTCCAGGAACATCGCCGCTGACAGTCTCCTTAGGCTTTTTTCGTGTTGAACAGACGAGACAAGATATATGACGTTGTCTACTGAAGAGCGTCCGCGTCGGAAGCCTGCCATAGCGTCAGGGTATATCTTGTAGTGTTCTAGATACCACTCTAGACGTGTCAGCACCATCCTCTCCATCACTTTTCCTAGACAACTGGCCAGAGCAATGGGACGGTAAGACGCCACATCTAGGGGTGATTTACCTGGTTTGAGCAGAGGCACGAGGCGGCTGGACTTCCATGCAGCTGAAACCACTCCTTCCCGCCATGAATTGTTGTACACCTCTAGAAGAGCATGCCTGGCTGTTTGACCGAGGTTGCCAAGAGCTGCGTAGGTCACCCCGTCAGGCCCAGGTGATGAGGAACGTCTACACGCTGCCAACGCCGCTTGTAACTCTTCGATGGAAAACAGATTGTCCATACGAGAATCCCGCGAGATCGGAACGTCAAGTGGGTCATGTACGGGAAACGAGGATGGTAGACCCGCTACCCTTAAACAGAAATCCTCCGCTACGTCGATCTCTCGGCGGCCTTGACTGAGAGCCAGGCATTTGAAAGGGTGGCGTTGTTGTGGTGATGTTCGAAGACCGCGCACCGTTCTCCATATATGTGATAGGGGTTTATGTGGATCAAGGGAATCACAAAAAGTCTTCCATCTTAAAGACTGCAGGGAGTTGATCCGACGTTGAATCTTCTTCTGTATGCGTCTCGCCTCCCTTAGGTCGTAGATGGACTTGGTGCGCCTGTACCTCCGTTCCGCGCGACGGCGAATTGCTCGAAGCCGCTCCAATTCTGCTTCGAATTCAGAAAATTTAGGATTAGGCCTAAAAACTCTTGTGGCTTCTCGAGCAGCGTCGTTAATGAGCTCCTCGATGTTGCCAGGCGGACATTGTTGGATATTTTGGCAATTCTTCTCCATGAGTAACTTGTATTTAGGCCAGTCGATGCGTTGAAGAACTGTGGTAGAGTGTGACTTGCGTATGCCGTCGATTTTAACGTACGTTGGAACGTGGTCACTACCATGTGTTTCGTTGTCCGGAAACCATTTCACACTGGCACTGAGGCATCTTGAAACAAAAGTTAAGTCCAAGCAGCTACTGTATGTCAATCCCCGCAGAAAAGTGGGACTGCCATCATTTAGGCAGCAGAGTTCATGGTCCGACGCGAAGGATAGTGCACGTCTTCCTCGACAATCCATCTTCAAGCTTCCCCATAGCGGGTGATGCGCATTGAAATCGCCGGTAAGAATCCATGGTCCAGGTGTCGCTGCTATAATTGTACTTAGTCTTGCGTTGTCAAATCGACTCGAAGGTGAAATGTAGGCACCTACCAGCGTGAGTGAAACGTTCTTGCATTTTATAGTCAAACATACGTACTGATTGTCGTCATCAGGTGCCACTGGGTGTAAAAGATAAGTGAAATCGCATCTGACGTAGACGATGACTTTGCTGCGGTCGGTATACGTGGCAGACATGAAAGCTTCATATCCTGATAGGCGGAAGGCGCTCTCAATGTTTGGCTCACAAATTACAATGATTGGTAATTTGTGCTTGAAAACAAACGGACGAAAGTCCGAAATGCGGGATTTAAGGCCTCTGGCATTCCACTCGAAGAGGAACGCTTCCTTGACTTCTTTAAGGAAGTAGTGCTGAGGAGCAGCCATGGTGCTTCTCAAGACCGGACAGTACCGGATTCAGAGCATTCAGTATTTCAAGTGCACCTCGAGCCGCCGGAGTGTGTATGGTAGTCAGTAGTACTCGTAGCGTGTTCATGAGGACCCGTATCATGGTGACGACTTGTTTGTCGTCTTCTGCGCTGCTGCCAGAAGCTGAAGGATAATTCGGCGAGCGTGCTACATCTTGCTGCTCTGCTGGTTCGTCTAGCCTTGGCAACGGCGGCCACTCCTCGTATGAGGCAATGTTATTCGGGACTTTCTGTTTAGGAACCTCGTTGCTAGTATTGCTAGTTTTCTGTGGAAGTTTGTGGACTGTCAGTGGACGCGGTGCATCCTTAGCAATAGCAGTGGGTTCCCTAGACCTCTGGCGATGTGAACGCCGACGTCGCACTTTAGCGGCAGCCTCCCTGTGTGACGAACCATCTCTGACCATTTGCCTCAAGACTTTAAGCTCATTTTTCACACGTGGGTAAATCTTTGAAGATGCATCATGGGAGCCTTGACAATTGGCGCACTTTTGGTTTTCTGCACGACATGCATCAGAGCTGTGCGACCCAGAGCATCGTGAGCACACGGCACCATTTGTGCAAACAGCACTAACGTGCCCTATCTTTTGACACTTCCGGCACTGAAGCGGCCTTGGAACAAAAGACCGTACTACCTGTCTGAAGTGCCCGACCTTGACATGTGACGGTAGGCTGTCTCCTTTAAATGTTAGCTTCACACAGTGCGAACTCCCCAGGCGACGGGCTTGCAATATGGCAATTCCCTCTGTCGCTGGCTTAATGAGTATATGCAGGTCAGCATCGCTAATGGAATTGTCGACGTCATACACCACACCGGCCGTAGAATCACGATCGTCTTGTTTGTAGCAGCGTACGTTGACCCTATCCAGCACCTTAACGTTGCTCAGAACGTCTAGTGCGCTGCGGTTTGTGACATCTATAGCGAGAATGTTCTTTCGGGCGTTGATCCTTATATCTTTGATCTGACCCGGAACAAGCGCTTCGAGCGATAGAGATGTAGCTTGGCGGTTGAGCCGGTTTAGATTGTCGCTAGGAGCCACAGGCACGAATAAAATTGTGTGGTCCGATGACTTTCGCCTCGGGACCACAGTTGTCTTACTTGTGGAAGGAGATGTCCCGACAAGTCTTCTCTTTGCTTTGCGCTTTGCTACGGGCACGAAGTCACTGCCATCCGAGGTTTCATCACTGGTCGTTGAATAGATCACAGTGTCCTCGCTGTCGGTGTCACTCGGGCGACTAGACCGCTTTCTCGGAGGGGCCGCTGTTGACGTGGAAGGACCCGGCACCCCTCCAGGTGACTCCACGTCCATCGCCGTAGTGAAGGGAGCGGCGTCTCCCACAAAGTAGCTTGAAATTAGTAGAGACAGAAAAGCAGCGTTCCACACAACGCACTTCGTCGTCTTCCCTTTCCTCATGAGACTGACAAAATCAGAAGAATAAGAATGGGCTGCGGTGCGTTTGGCAGGCATTCTCAGATCATGAACAGCAGGTTGCCATTATCCCTCAGGAGAAAAGTGTATAACAGATGTGTCTTACCAGTACTCACGTACGGGGCAGAAACCTGGAGGCTTAAGAAAAGGGTTCTACTTAAGTTGAAGACGACGCAACGAGCTATGGAAAGAAGAATGACAGGTTTAACGTTAAGGGATAAGAAAAGAACACATTGGGTGAAGGAACAAACGCGAGGTAATGACATCTTAGTTGAAATCAAGAAAAAGAAATGGGCATGGGGAGGACATGTAATGAGGAGGGAAGGTAACCGATTGTCATTAAGGGTTACGGACTGGATTCCAAGGGAAGGGAAGCGTAGCAGGGGACGACAGAAAGTTAGGTGCGCGGATGAGATTAAAAAGTTTGCAAGGACAACATAGCCACAATTAGTACATGGCCGGGGTAGTTGGAGAAGTATGGGAGAGGCCTTTGCCCTGCAGTGGGCGTAACCAGGCTGATGATGTTGATGATGATTTGTAAATAAATAAATATGTTAATAGTTAAGTAAATAAAAGGGAACACCAGCTGCCGGAGTAGCGTGCGAAGCGTTGCATTAGTGGAGAGTGCATCACCGTGAAGCCATGTGACCCTCGCTGTCGCTCTCGCAAAAGTGTTATGCGCGCCTTCATTGTCCACCCACTCTCTCGCCCCCGAGATATTCATAACTCGAGGGACGCTCCGCAGCGTTCAATTTGACAATGGGTCACTCCTAAACCTCTAGTTGGCCCATCCCCAAATTTCAAATAGGCCCACTGTGTAATCGAAGTTCACCCGCCCCCAACCTTAAGTTGACCCATTCCCAAATTTAAGTTCGGCCACCCCAACCATCAAATTCAATTTCACTAACCCCTAAATTTATTTTGGCCCATATGCATATTTCAATTTGACCCACCCCCAAAATTTAAGTACGCCGAACCTCAAATTTACCTTGGCCCAACCTCAAGTTTACCTTGGCCCAACTCCAATATTAATTTGGCCCACCTCCAAATTTCAGTTGGCTCACTCCTAAATTTCAGCTGGTCCATTCCTAAAGTGCTGTTGCCCCAGGCAGAAATATCAAATTGGGCCGCCCCACATTTCAAGTTGGCTCATCCACAAAGCTAAAGTTGGCCCACGTGCAAACTTGAAGTTGGCACACCCCCAACTTTCAGTTGTTCAATCCCCGAATTTCAAATTGTCTCTAAGCCCACATTTCAAATTCACCCATGCTCAAATTTTAGTTGCCTTACCCCTACTATAATCTTCCCCATTTATTTTCTGAGGACTTTCTATATCTTTGAGTCTTCTCTTATATTTTCCTTTAAATTGTTCTAAATTTGTAAACGCTGCCAGTCTTACATACTTACGCTACCACAACGACTAAATGTCTTACTTGTAAATTGCGCATTTTGTCCAGATGCGAGGCAGTACACTTCTCGGGTGACAGAGCTGGGGAGCTCGCCAAACTATGCTTACGCATTAAAAAGCTGCTAAGGGACGAGGAACAGAGAGCTCTGAATTCTCCGAGTAATCGCATGCGGAACTCGGCGTTTACAGAGGCGCAATCACAACGAAAGTGAGAACTTGCGTGGGCAAGGTGGGCGCTGAAAACGCAAGCACCGAGCGTTTTCTGTCTGCAACAACAGCAAGAAGGAGGACGCGTTGGAATGCAGTCGAGGACGTCAGCGGTCAAATTGTTCGGCATAAAAAAAAAAAAAAAAACACGACATTTGTTTTTTCATTTACCAAAACAAGACAGGCGGTACAAACGAGTTTAGTGGGGTGATCATCAGAGTGCGTTGTAAATTATGGAGTTGGTCGTCACTTGAATTACGCAGTCTTGGTTTCAAGAGAACAGTATGTTGGGTTTTATGCGCCGAAAGCCCGCTCTGATTATGAGCCACGCTATAATGAGAGACTCGGTTTGGCTTTTCTAATTTGCGGTTGTTTAACGTGCATATAAATCCCAGTACAGGAGCGTTCTTTTCTTTCTTTCTAATCTTTCTTTTTTTCGTCTTTCTTTTCATTTTGCTCCCATCGAAATTTGGCTCCTGCGGCCGCGATTCAATGGACAACCTTCAGTTCAGTAGTGAAACACCTTAAGCACAAAGCTACCACGGCTGTTGTCTTACTAAAAAAGTCTGCGACGTTCACTTTATAGTTAATATAACCAACTCTAGAATAAACGGTCGTCGTAGCACACATGCAGTGAAATCGGCAACTGCCAAGACGCCGCCATATTGCTATTTTCCACCACGGCTGCATCGCCACTGGCCACGAGGAAGCGGCGGGGCGTTCTTTATCTCATCGGCTGAGCTCGGCCAGCAGCAAGCATTTTTGCCGTTATCCGACGGGAGCCGACCTTGTTCACCGAGCCCACGCTAGGGAGCAGCACGATACCACTGCGCAAGCGCTCCGTCACGTGGCTTTTTTCATATTTCGCGGGCTTTCTTTAGAATCCGGAAAAAATGACTATGTGAGACGCATCTTAAAGGAAACAACTAAATCGCTGGTTTCTGAAGGTGCTTTACGAATCTGCTTATCATGCTTGGGGTCCTCAGTCAATTAATAAAAGGTTTTGTAATAAAACAGAATTAATTAGTGATTATGCGGATATAGGCTATATACACTATAGGGCATTGCGAATAGCATGCGTTCGGTTCAGTTCGTTTCCGACGCGCCTTCTATATTTAAATTCGTGGCTCAAGTTATGTGGCACACCCTGTATACTCCATAGAGCAAAAGGAGAAGACTAGCGTGTTTCAATAGCATTGAAGATCTCCATATAAAGACACGAGCTGCGAATATTTGTGGTAAATATTATTTCATTACCACCTGCATCTACTGAGTACACTTCGAGAAAGAGGAAAAACTTTGGTAGGGATCCTGGGGCACCTATGGAGTTTTTGTAAAGTACAAAGAGTGCGCTTTTTGTTAGGTTGATGGCTCCATGAACACTGGGATCCGTCCCTGATTTCAAATCATTGTGAAAATTCATTCATTCTTTTGAGCTTGATCGCTGAACCGCAAAAAGGGTGTACTATTTCTTGCACTGTGCATCGGGTCCTTTGCATTCCTTCACTATTAAAGTTCACTCGTTCTGGGCTTCACAGGTATATCATAAAAAGAATGCGCTTTCATGTATTCTGGCGCATTGCTAAAATAATACCCATTTTTAAATTAGGTGATCGTGCTTCCCCCTTAATTATCGTCCCATCTCATTAACCAGCAGTATTTGTAAATTACTCGAACATATCATACACAGTCAAGTCATCAACTTCCTTGAATGAGTGTTTCACTTTGGTTCAATACTACAATTCATTCATTCTTCTGGGCTTAAGCGTTTAACCAGAAAAAGGGTGCGCATTTCGCTAGACTCGTTGCTCCGCTGCCAATGTACCAGGTGTTTAAGTTACGTTCAATACTGAACTTCATTGATTTTTCGGGGCGTAACTATTTAACCATAAACAATAACTATGTCAACTAACTTTGTAACAGTAACTTATGTATTTATTTATTTAGTCAAAATACCCCCAAAGGCCCTCATTACGAGGGTGTTACATGGGGGGGGAGGGCGATAACAGGCACCGGTCATAGTTTCTACATGATAAAAACAAGAGAATGTAACAGAAGTAATATTACAGTGAAACATAGGTAATATACAAGATAATTAGGTCAAAATTATTACAGACAAAACGTTAGTGCATATTAGGAGAACATAAGGCAACTGCAATGAAAAACACCAACAAGCATCGAAAACACGGCAAAAGTCGTAAAAAGTAATAATACGATTAGTCGATAAGTCGTGAGCGAATTACATGTTGAGACTTAGTCAAGTCTGGTTCCGTGGCAATGACTGATGGTAAGTCGTTCCATTCAGTTATTGTGCGTGGTAAGAACGAATGTGAATAATGGGATGACTGGCAGTTAATGCGTTTGACTTTGTATGGATGGTCACGGCGTGGAAAATAACTGGGGGTGACTGAAAGAAGTAATCGTGAAGTGATGGAGGGTGATAAAGCTTATGGAAAAGTTCTAGGCGAGAAATTTTACGTCGAATTGCTAGGTTGTCCAACTCGGCTTTATTCTTTAAACAGGTGAGGCTGGTGTAACCTGAATAGTCTGAAAATATAAATCGCGCAGCACGGTTCTGCGAGGCTTCGATGTTACAGATGATATACGTTTGTTTGGGATCCCAGATGGCAGACGCGTATTCTAGTTTAGGACGGATTAATGTGGTGTATACTAGTTTTTTAACATGCATTGAGGCTTCTTTTAAGTTATGTTTAATAAGACCGAGAGTACGGTTTGAAGAGGCAAGGGTAAGATTAATATGATTATTCCTTGATAAGTTTGACTGAGGATTGATGCCAAGGTACTCGTAAGTATCTGCGAGTTCTAAAGCGTTGTCATCAAGGGAGTAGATGGTTGGAATCCTTGGCCTATTGGTGAAAGACATGAGTTTAATTCTGGAAATATTTAATGGCATTAACCAATTAGAACACCATGCACTTATTGCGTCCAGGTTAGTTTGTAGTATGTGGCTATCAGTGTTACTTGTTACACATCGATAAACTACGCAATCGCCTGCAAATAGTCTGATTTTGGACGACACGCAACTTGGTAAATCATTATTATAAATTAGAAAGAGTAAAGGTCCAAGTACCCTGCCTTGTGGAACTCCAGACGTAACATCAGCATAACGTGAGTTGTAATTGTTAACTGATTTAAACTGAATTCTAGATGACAGAAAATCAGTGGTCCATGCAATTATAGTATGTGAATGTTAAGCTGTGAAGGTTTAAGTAACAACCTATGGTGTGGAAGACGGTTAGATGCCTTGGAAAATCTAAAAATATTGCGTCAACTTAGGACGCGGCGTCTATCAGTGCGTGTATGTCGTAAATAAATCCGGCAAGTAGGGTGTCGCATGAGTACCCCTTGCGAAAACCGTGTTGGTGCTTAAAAATAATGTTATGGTCTTCAGGGAAGTTCATGACTTGACTGTGTATGATAAGTACGAGTAATTTACAAATAGTGCTGGTTAAGGAGATAGGACGATAATTAAGGGGAGAATCACGATCACCTGATTTGAAAATGGGTATTATTTTAGCAATGCGTAAGTCATTAGGAATACCACCAGTTGATAGTGACTGGGAAAATAGAACGGTTAACATAAAACAAATACTATGCGATGTATTCTTTAAATTTGATTGAAACCTAGATGGTCGGCACTAGATGACATTTTAGGATTGGTTAGCAGAGATAAAACACAAGCCTCACTGATGACTATCTCATGGATTGTGATTGCCCCTAATGTTTTTAAGTTGGCAATGAGTTAACGTTTTCATGAGTGAAAACTGTTACAACCATATCGTTAAGAAGTTTAGCGCAATCTGAATCGGGGATGAGAACGCCATAAGAATCAGTAAGAATGATGTCAGTGCGAATTCCATTGTTCACCAAACGCCAAAAGCAACGACTATTGTTTTTTAGCATGGATGGTAAATCATGAGAAAAAAAGTTATGCCGATAGATTTTAGCAATGCCTTATAAACCTTTTCACACGCTTTGTGTTTATCATGGGCATTAGCTAGACCAGCCAGCTTTGCCTGCCTGTAGTCTCTTCTTTTTGTTATTATGCCACCGAAGCTTGTTGGTAAACCAAAGAGAACTGCTTTTGCAGGAAATGGCTAACATAGGAATGTAGGTGTCAATGAGTGAACTGAGGGGGGCTTCAAAGAGGACCCAGTTCTGTTCAATGGAACGGGAATGAAAATTGCGGAGAAATTGACCTGAAAATGTTGGTAATTGATTGTTAATTGCGTTGAAATTGGCTTTACCATCGCGCCAGATTTCCTTTTGGTAATTATTGATTTGCTCACGCAAAAGTTAATGCATCCAGTTATTACATCATGATCAGCGATGCCTGCTTCATGAGTTATGTCGGGAAATATAACATGATTATTAGTTAAAACTAAGTCTAGTATATTGGCAGAAGTTTCAATGGATCGTGTTGGTTGACGAATAAGTTGGCTTCATGAAAAGCCAAGTGCTGAGAAAAGTATGGGCCGCCGCATCCGTGGCCGATACGGAGTGCGTCGACCAATCGATATTTGGAAAATTGAAATCGCCAAATATGACAATTGCCGACCTCGGAAAAAGCGCGCACACCTCACTCAGCAATCGAGGATACTCATCGGAAAACGCGCCAGACATGTCGAGTGGATGGTAAGAAAAGCCAATGATCACACCGAATGCCGAACCCTTCAAGGAAATCCAAAAATATTCAAGAAAATAATCGATAATGATGGGTGCGGCAACCAATTCTTCCTTTATCGACATGAGCCCACCGCCCGCTCTATGCTGTTGCCTATCACAGCGAAAAAACTTGAAAGTGGATTCACTCGTAAAGATGCTGTTACCGTGTACAGTGTTGTCATGCAAGGTCTCGGTAAGTAACAGTGAAGAAGCCTGGAATGAATTGATGAGCGATGAGAGTTCAATACCATTAGCGACAACACTTCTACCGTTGGTGTATAAAAAGACAATGTAATCAGTGCTACACTGCAATTTTATGGATGAGCTAGTAGATGAACCTGAGCTTAATGACACAAAGGAGGAGGAACATCGTTCATTCCTACGCCAGGAAACAAGAACAGCCTGGCCATCATTGGTGTTCCACTCGCAGACGTTATTGTTAAAATGCAGTTTGTTGAGAACAAGACGCACTCGAAAGCCCAAACATTTGTCGCGGTCAGTGGAACTAGAGGCCGGTGCAGACGCGACGTGCCGATTTCATGAGCCTCTAAGATGTGTGCATGAGACTCAATCGAGCATAAGTCCGACCGGTTCTTTGATGGTGAAGTTGTATTTGGTCACTGCTCTCGCATACCGCTAGAATGAATTCCACACAAATACCGGTACTGGTATCAATAATCTATATCCTCTGTTACTGTGTTTGGGAGCGCTCAGGATTCGCGAGGGACTTGAGGATGCTAAGTCGGGTGGCTCCGGCATGTCAGCAAATACTTTACCGAGCACATGAATTAGTTGACGGTGACTGGAATCCATAAACATCAATGCTACCGTACAATTTTGAATTGTGGCACATGCATGTATCATGTATACTTTAGGCCCCCATGTTTCCACATAGGCATCCCGAAAGCCAGAATATTTAGAAGTCCTAGTTTTGAGTTTAACTGATATATTTCTTTCTGAGAAAAAGTAGCAGCAAGAGCTAAGGATTTCAGGTTCACAAAGGCTCTTGCTCCTTTTTCCACTTCGGCGCAAGCCTTTTGTGCCGCATTACAATTTCATCATCAGCATGAGAATAAAGGATGGCGAAAAAGCTGGCACAATTGATTGTTTATCTTGCAAATCAGAACATTGATCAAACCACACTAATGCATAGAACTACTCGAAGTCACAGTTCATCATTACATTTAATAAATTACAGAATGTAATAAAGCTGCAGTGACACGGCATTTGCGAGATAAAAGGCATATGTGTCGAAAAATGCTTTTACATTATTAATTATATGTTAGTACTTTCTTGAAATATGGTAAATTAATATCTTTTGAGGAGTCTGATAGTCTGCCTACTGGCGATTATAATTTTCTTGACCTAGAGGCTCCTCGGTATATTCTACGGCCAACTACAAAAATGAATCAATGTTTGAAATACACAAGCGCAGTAATTTCTCCCGAGCAACGTCTTATTGTAGTATAATGCTTGTAAGGAAAGGCGATGTTTTTCGGCAACGGGAGTTCTGCCTCTTCGATTTGTGGTGAAAGCGTCCTCTTTTGTTCCCGCACTGAACAAAGGCAGACATATAGGGGGGAATACAGTGTTGCAATGGGGTAGGAGCACAATTATACCATAATTATAAAAATATTAAGCAAGTTAAGAAGAGGTATACATGAAACTATGGCAATAAACGCGCTGCCAGAAGCTACAAGGAGAAAGAACTCTGGATCAAAAATGCAATGACAATTATAACATAGAGAAAAGCAATGTCGTACTTTGGCTAAGTTACCAATGGCAAAAGAATAACGCTACACATTTCTGTTTTGTCAGATTTGTTACGGCCTTTGTCAGGAAGGCTGCTAAGTAATAAGCACATAGAAAACTCGTAAGAACACAACCTTAAAAGAATTAATGCTCTTTGGTGCAATCACCATGCAAGGCTCTCACAACTGTGCTTGTCTGAGTGTTGGCGGATCTTGTATAACGGCACATGACTGTCCAAAATGCGAATTCTTAATATTGTAGGCTACGTCTCCTAACATTTTCCTACATGCCGAACGTCAGATATGTTAATAACTGACGCTAATGATGATTTTGTCACACATTTCAAAGTTAGAAAATATAGGACATTATTATTAGGACACGTGCCAAGCTGTGGTTCATTTCTACCTTTCAGAACTTTGTTAAGCGGTGCACACTCCTTCAGTTTGGAACTGTTTGCTCACAGCAACTTTCGCAATTCAGCACTGAAAAAGCGTTTGCTGCTTCACTAAAATATTGTTCAGCATGTATTCGCAGAAGAAGAGATTGACCGCTCAGGCTATGTAAATATCGAAAGGAACAAAAAGCTCATATCATCGCCCTGAGAATCAGATCTGAACGACGCTTAGCGTAGAAATTATAGGGAAGGAACAAGAAATACACTGGGTTATTTGCAAATGGGAGAGGCAAACATTCAGCAAGATACCCAAAAAAATTCAAAACACTACGTGTCATGATTTAGGCTCTCCGCCAATGAAGAGACCTTTGAAATGAATCAGTAGAAAAGAAACACAAGAAAGCGCTCGTAATAAACCATATGTCGGAGTTGTGTGCACTTCTGATCGCTTGAGAGAAAGATTGTGCAAGAAAACAAACTCATCCCCGGATAAGGGGCAAGAACAATGAAAAAGGGAATGAAGCAACCTCAGAGAAAAAGCACATAGATGAAGAAGAAATTGAAAGCAGGGTGAGAGAGCAATTATTATACAGACGAGAAAACAGAACACAGGCGCACCTATGCATTTTGGAGAGAGAGAGAGAGAGAGAGAGAGGGAGGGATCTGTGATGGAGGAGGGAGAATAAAATAGGCCGGTTAAGCTGGGGCTTTTGGCTCCTACTAAAGCATATGGTGACGGGTATGAGAAGAGAGTGAAATGGTGACGGTCTGGAAGATGATACACTAAAAAGGGCTCAAATTGAGCATCCCGCTTTATACCACTGTCATTTATTCCCCGTCCTTCGCTCCTAAAGCACGCCATGGCTGGAACCAATTTCCAGCTTCGGCAGTCATCATTACAGAAACTGGTCATTTCTGCAGGTCGCACGCCAGCATAATTTCAATACCCTTTTTTATTTTGCTCATATGTGTTCAGTTTGCACATTCTTTTGTTTATTTTGCTTCCTGTCTACGGCTTAGCTTAAGCGAAGAACTTAATTTGTGACGTGATTGTTTCTTTGCTCATTGTGTTCTCGGGCTTTATTTTGGATTTTTTTGCATATGCGAGTAATTATGATGGTAGCCCCTCACCTCTCTAATGTATTATGTGCCTTTAGGGTACGAGGAATAAATAATTAAATCCTATATTGCCATAGTCGACCGTCGCAGATGTGCGAGAAGTGATAGTTACTCGAGATTAGGTAGCATTCATGTCAAAAGGAAAGAAATTAAGGTAATTGCGCTTGTGAAAACTGCGGTGCGAGGTGCTGCCGCAGGACGCCCCTCTGTCACACTTGCATCAAGCTAGAGAAAAGAAGTCCTGGACGCCATAATGCTTGCGCGTTCTGGAATCATGCCAGAAAAGTTGGGTTGAAGCAGCTACGCAAGCCCTACCTGGTTGTCAGTGGATGGCTTTGGCATTTCAAATTCAATGGTACGTCCCGAAGGGCATGTGTTTGTTGACGTGCTGATGTGAGCGCTCGAGTGAGTCTAAAGGTCAAACTAGACCTACGCGTGCCAGCGTGAGAAAGCTCGCGCCCACGTGCCTCACACATGCGCAGATCGTGCAGGACAGATCGTACGCGTCTAAGCACGATGCGAGCACAGATATCGAATGTTTACGCACGCAAAACAAAAGCGTTGTACAACGTGGCGGCACTCGTGGCTCCCGCTTCTGCGTGAATTCTCGTGATGGCTACGTTCTCGCTAGCTCGCGTCGATCGCCAGGAACAATCGAACTGAGCTTTCCGTTTCTCTAAACTCAACAGAAAAGTTCATTATGAGTGCATAGTGCGTCCAGTTCTTCAGATCGCTGTGCGATTCCGGCGCCGGTAGGCCTAACGAGACGCGTCCACATGCAACAACAGGATAATGGTCGCTAGTGGCCTGCTGGAAGAGTAGGTGTGCCGACCGACCAATAGACGAAGGCATACATGACCGACCCGTCTGGAGCGTAGTTCACCACTTCTCCGCATGTTGACTCAAAAATGGCGCTGCGCTCAGTACAAGAGTCCTCAGAGGCGCATGTCGTCGGGTAGATGTGGCAGACGGCACGCAAACAATAAAGTATGCAGAGTAAAAAGAAATGAGCCATTCCACTCTGTGAGCTCACGACACGGAGGCGCACATAATCTTGAAAGGTAGGAACGCATTTACTGTCTTGATGGGTGGTCATCGTGATGCAAGATACGCACATTCATTTATTGTCTTGATCGGTGGTAATTATTTCGCTCGCAACTGCAATCACCTTGTTTCGTAATGTGAAATCGGTGCACGTGCGCCGCTGGGTGGTCTTTTGGGCCGGATCGCTGGGACATCGCAAGGGATATGTCTGCAATACGGAATGCGTAAACCACTCCCTTTTCGGTAACACCACATCCACACTGATATCACGGACAATGACAACATGGGTAGTGTCAGTGGAGCTAATCCACGCAAAGTGAGTAGCCATGAACCTTACGGGACTTGAATCACTGCACTTTTTGCTTGCTTACGGGGGTATCAGCCATTGGACACGGTGCTATGAGCCATTGATGATGACAGTTTTCGACATGCTGCTATGTATGTTGTATACATGAGTGGAAAGAATTTAGGCAATGTTCGCTTTAATTTGCTGTGTGCTTGTAGCCTCTGCTTTACGGAGCTATGAGTCATTGGATTTTCTGCTTGCTTACGGGAGCATGAATGCTTACGTGGGTATTAGGCGTTCATGATGATAATTTTCGTTTACGAAGAACAAAAATGCACGGAACCCTAGCCTACAGAAGACAGTTCTACAGTTTCACTGTAAGACTGTCATCTGTAGTCGCCAGTGAATGAATGAATGAATGAATGCATGACGTGAAATGTCACGCAATGAATTTTCTAAGGAGCAATGTCAAGTCTATTGTATCAATCATCTTGGAGTTGCATGGTATTAGCATTACAGCAGGAGGGCCCAGAGTTCTGAATAAACTGCCAGGGGGACCTCCTCTATCTACATAAATAAGCTTATCATACAAAAATAGCAAAGTACGGTCATGTGAACATTAAGAATTAGGGAAGATGATTATCTATGGCAGGAAATTGCATACGAAAGGTGATGCTAATGCTTATTATTCAAAAAATCATGAACAATAATCAGAAGCGTGTGAAGGAGAATAACAAGGATTAACAAAAATATTTCACCCGACATGACAGACCAAACTCGTCTCATTATCAGTAATATTATTTATTCTACAAAAACAAAAATTATACAGCAATATGAAATACCTATTGATAATAAATTAAGATGACTCGGTTAATTACTGAATGAAATATTTCTTCGTGTGCGCCGATTATGCATGAACCTTGTGTGATGATATATTTCCAAAAGCAATGAATTCCATATTGCTATGCCCGAAAAGGGGGCTGTGACCTTGTCGTAATTCGTCCTTACGGCAAGTAAAAGAAGATTATTTCGCAGGCGAAACCGGGTACTGTTGTTGTTAGTGATGTCCTCAGGATCAATGCATTCAGTGAAGATGTCGTGTTTGATGATATATGCAATGATGGATAGTTTCTGACGGAATAAATGTCGTAACGGGGGAATGTTCAGTTTAGGAAGAAGGGGCCTGCAGGACAGATCAAATGGGTTGTAATTCATTAGTCTCACAGCTTGGTTCTCAAGTCGCTGCAGACGTTCGATATGCGTAGAATACGTATTGACCGATGACGACGCACAATACGAAAGATGCCTATGAATATAAGCAAAATAGAAAGATCCTACAATGTGAGGTGGAAAATAAGTTCTTGTCTTTACTATAATGTGGAGGCCAAATGCAATGTTTTTCACAAGTGATAGTGCGTGTCCATAAAATTTCAGTTTAGTATCTTGCACGACACCGAAGAACCGCGCTTCGTTCAAAACCTGTATGATGTAATCACGAATATCAACAGGTGGGACGTGGATTGAATTTCATTGGGAATGGAACACCATATTTTAGTCAGATGAATGTTTAGGTTTTAGTCAGATGAATGTACAGATTACTATTTTGGCACCATATAATAATTTTGTTGAGGTGGGTGTTAAGGTTAGACTGGAGTGTGGCTATTGATTTACGGGATGTAAAGAAAGGCGTGTCATAAGTGAAAAATATGCACTTGGTGTTAGCAAACATAGTAGGTAGGACATTAATAAACACCAAATATAAAAGTGGGCCTAACATTGATCCCAGTGGGACACCAACGTTTGTTAGCCTGGATGATGAGAGATGGCCGTTAACCTGCACCGTTTGTGACCGGTTCTTACTCAAGTAGTCTACTATAAAGTTTAGTTCAGGACCAGATATACCAATTGATCTGAATTTAACAAATCGTATGCGATGGTCCATCGTGTTGAATGCCTTCGCCAGGTAGATGAATACAGAACCCACAATTACACCTCTGTCAAGCGAGTTTGCTTGATTTCTTCCGTTGAAGTAATAAGTGCCAGTTCGGTTGAATATCCTAGGCGAAATCCGAATTGCTGAGTAGACAAAAGGTAAAGTTTATTTAAATAGCGAAGTAATCGAGTGTGGAAATACTTTTTCAATCACTTTACCAAATTAAGGAAGGCTACAAATTGGCCTGTAATTCCCTAGCGAAGTATGATCACGTTTTTCTGAAAAGAGGAACTATTCTACCAACTGTGAGACCGCTCGGAAACATTCCTGCAGAGAAGAGTTTGTAAAAGATTAGCGACAAAACTGACGACGTTGCATGCGAAATTAGTTTTCGTATGATTTTCGTATTGGTAGAATTAATTATTCAATTCTTCAAATTGGATCATTAATGGCATAGATGAAAATATTTGCAATGGCGCTAACCCGCGATTGCAGGAGACGAGTGTTACGGCCAAAATAGGCACTCTCTCCACTTGCCCTGTCTAGCCTCGGCAAGCGAAATTCCGTCCCGCGTTTCCCCATGCCACGGCCGGGGGATGGCCTGACTGATACGCTACCGGGCGCGCCTTGTGTTTTTCTGTCGCATTTTTTTGTCTCTTTTGTCTGTCTCGTTTCACCCAGCAGACGATTTTACGCGCTCTGCACGAGAACACCTGATCAGCGCTGTAATCACCAGCAATGAGGCAGGCGTGAGAGGATGAACGAGCATGACCGCGGCGCAGGAGTACACTAGAAAACGCCATAGTTTCGTTTCGCCATAGATGTGGGAAGAAGCTGACGAAACGGAAGTACATCTCTCTCCGCATGGCACGACGTAAAACAAAAACATCTGGACATTAGGCTTGCGTGTTTCATTATTTCTCTTAACTCTAAGTCATCCTTTGAAACAACATAGTTAACGAAGAAATGATGTCGGCTTGAATAAATTTTGTAGTCACGTGTCACTATGACCGACGTCACAGCTCTGCCATGTACGTAGGCGCACTTGCGCGATATATAGGTGGACTCACTCGCGGGGAGTGCGGCGTCCGTGAAGAGAACGGCAAACGGCGTTTCGTTTGATATCTAATCTCTTTGTGCGACGCGTAAGGATGTAATACTAAGCGGACAGGATCGTTCGAACGCATAATATATGCACTGGGCTTGTCAGCTGAAAATGACCAGACCTGCTGAGGGGCCTGACCTTGAAGGCAATATAATCGCGGTGACAGTAATAGTTGTCAGCGGAAAGCTTACTAAATTATGCAGCCCCCGGCCGTTCACGAAACACATTTAAAACGCTCCCTCTGACGCTTTTGATTCCGTCTACGCATTACCGACGGCATGCCTCTTCTTTTATAGCAATATGATCAACTGTCTTGTTTAGTTCAACAATGAATTTCGGTAATTGTACAAACCGTGCGTAAATCTTTAACATATTGACGCAAGATGATTTCAAATTACGCGCCAGCCGCCTCCTGCGTCCGTCCAGCTGCTTACTGCTATCTGCGAAAGATAGCGGCAGTGAAGCGGGCAACACGGGCCCGCAAGGCACGCGCAATCGGAGCAACGTGCCATCAGCGCGGGACACGAGGGAAAAAGAAGAGGCGCGGCTCTCTTGCGAAAAGACTGTGGACGTTCTAGCGAGGCTCTCGTTTAGCTCTTTGTCGGGCACAAGTTCGCCCAAGGTAGATTGATTAAAGCACCGTCACTCAACTGTGCGTTACAAATCTGGTGGAGGTGCGGGGTATGATTTCAAGCCCTTCTCAAGCCAGAGAAAGGAGCCTGGACTCACGGCGACTTGGACACATCGAGTTGACTCCTGTTCACCAACGCAGCAGTCGTCGCCTACGTGGTGAGCCCCCCGAGTTTTCCCCTTTGCCGGTTTCTATCGGAGTGTCAGCATCTGCTAGCGGAAACGCTACCGAGATGACGCAAACCACGCCTACTAACATCGTGGTCAACTCGCCAATGACGCCAGAGCCTTTCCACGGCGACACATTTGAAGACGCAGAGGACTGGCTGGAACGCTTTGAGCGCGTCGCTGAGTTCAATGGATGGAACGGAGAGCGCAAGATACGAAATGTTTACTTCGCATTAGAGGACAGCGCTCGAACGTGGTTTGAAAACCACTAAGCGACGTTTGTGTCGTGGGATGCTTTCCGACGGGAGTTGCTGGCAACTTACCCGAGTACCGACCGCAGGGAGAGGGCCGAAGCTGCCCTGCAAGCAAGAAACCAGCGTAATAACGAAAGCGTGGCCATGTATGTAGAAGACATGTCCCGCCTATTCCGCCGAGCCGATCCGAACATGAGCGAGGACAAGAAACTACGTCACCTAATGCGCGGCGTAAAACAGGAACTGTTTGCAGGGTTGGTTCGGAGCCCGCCGCGCACCGTCGCTGAGTTTCGTGCAGAGGCGACAACAATGGAAAGCACGTTGCAACAGCGATCAAGGATGTACAACCGGGAGATGAACATCACCTCTGTAGACACAGTTCCAGCCGTCTTTGGAAAGAGCGTGGAGATCATACGAGAGCTCGTGCGATCTGTAGTGCGAGAAGAGCTCCAGCGGCTACGGCTTGACCAGAACGCTCCAACGCCCTCTCCCCTGGCAGACCTGGTTCGTGAAGAGGTCAGGCAGGCCGTCCGAGAACCACAGCTCAGTGCGCAGCCCCAAGCGCTACGACTGCGCCAACCGAGCGTCTCATATGCCGATGTGCTGCGGCAAACTCCCGCACGTGCTGACGTCGCCGCCACTTCCTCTATGAATAGCTCGATGCCTCGAACTACGCTGCCGCCACCCGAGAGAAGATTCAGGAAGGCTGATGTATGGCGCACTCCTGACCGAATACCCCTCTGCTACCACTGTGGGGAGGCTGGCCACCTGTACAGAATGTGCCACTATCGCCAGGCAGGGCTTCGTGGCTTTCCGGTGAACGCACCTTGCCCACGAAATGGTGAGCGTCCTTCGGAAATTGAAGAATACCTGTCCATTCGTCAGAGCTCCCCATACGCCTACCAGCAACACCAACCTCGATCAGCAGCGCCGTTTAGGCATCGGTCACCGAGCCCCCGCCCGTCTTCAAGCTCCCCAAGACGCCGTTCACAGAGCCCGCTTCGGGAAAACTAGAGTCAGCGACCTCAGGAGGTAAGGTCGCTGCCGACGCGAAAAGACAAAAACCTCCATCGATGACTCCGAGCGACGACGAGGGACTCAGAAACCAGTGCCACAAGAGCGACGGTGGTTCCGATTTACGTGTGGTTGTTGACAGTTACGAAGTGAACGCGTCAGTGGATACAGGTGCAGATTACTCGGTAATAAGTAGTGAACTTGCCAGGAAATTGAAGAAAGTGCTGACACCATGGAAAGGGCCACAAGTTCGCACCGCAGGAGGACACCTCATCGACCCCGCTGGAAAGTGCACGGCTAGAATAGGAATACGAGGCTTCACGTACGTCGCTAGCTTTATCGTCCTTCCCGAGTGCTCAAGAGACTTGATTATTGGCATGGACTTCTTGCAGGATAATGGCGCTGTAATCAACTTGCGGGAATCATGTGTTTCCTTTTCAACAAAGCACGCTATCGCAGCATTCAACACTGAAGAAAAATTCGACGCCCTTTACATTGCCGATGACGACGTGATGCTTCCTCCTAGATCCAGCGTAGCCGTCGCAGTAAGAAGCGACGCGTTCAGTGACTGCGAAGGAATTGCAGACAGCAACACCAGTCTCCTACTCGAAAAAGGGATCTGCGTGGCAAGAGGGCTTGTTCAGCTGCGTGGTGGATGTGCCAACGTTTTCCTCACTAATTTTGGAAATGAGGTGCAACATGTCGCGAAGGGAACCGTTATTGCCAGCCTTAATAACTTCGTCCAAGTTACAGACCTGAGCATCCCACACATTTCAACATCGAAATTCCAAGATGCGGATTCTGTCCTTGCAGCCATCGACATCGAACCAGGTCTATCGCCCAGACAGAAGGAGCAAATAGAAGCCCTCGTAAGAGAGTTCGCCGAATGTTTTTCAATGTCATCCAAAGTCCGGCGGACATCTATTGCCAAACATCGGATAATTGTCGACGAATCAGTGAGGCCTATTTGCCAGCATCCCTACCGAGTGTCACCAAAAGAGAGAGAAGCTATAGGAAGTCAAGTTAAGGAAATGCTGGAAGATGATGTAATTCAGCCGTCGGCAAGTCCCTGGGCGTCGCCTGTGGTACTTGTAAAGAAAAAGGACCAGACCTTGCGCTTCTGCATTGATTATCGTAAGCTGAACGCCGTCACAAAGCGGGATGTGTACCCACTTCCGAGAATCGATGACACTCTAGATAGACTACGAGATGCCAAATTCTTTTCCTCCCTGGACCTCAAAAGCGGCTACTGGCAGATAGAAGTGGACGAACGAGATCGTGAAAAGACGGCATTTGTGACGCCAGACGGACTATATGAGTTCAAAGTGCTTCCATTCGGCCTTTGTTCCGCACCTGCCACGTTTCAGCGGATGATGGACACTGTGCTCACCGGTCTGAAACGGCAAACCTGTTTTGTTTATCTTGATGATGTCGTGGTTTTTTCTACCACCTTCGAGCAGCATGTAGAACGACTGCGGGCTGTGATGAAAGCTATTAGATCAGCAGGTCTGACGATAAAACCGCAGAAATGTCATTTCGGCTTTCGCGAGCTTCTTTTCCTCGGCCATGTCGTCAGTTCAGAAGGCATTCGCCCGGACCCTGAGAAGACTGCGGCCGTGGAGAAATTTCCAAAACCAACCGACAAAAAGGCTGTTAGGCGATTCTTAGGACTTTGCGCCTACTACAGACGCTTCGTCAAAAATTTTTCAAGGATCGCCGAACCACTAACGCGGCTAACAAAGGAAGACGCGCCTTTCGTCTGGTTGAATGAGCAGGAGAACGCTTTCAATGAGCTCCGAAAGCGTCTTCAGAACCACCCAGTTCTTGCTCATTTCGACGAGGAAGCCGAAACTGATATTCACACAGACGCAAGCAATTTAGGACTCGGTGCCGTTCTCATTCAGTGGCAAAACGGAGAGGAACGAGTCATTGCGTATGCTAGTCGAACACTTTCGAAGGCTGAAGTGAACTACTCAGCCACAGAAAAAGAATGCCTCGCGGTGATATGGGCCATCAGCAAGTTTAGACCATACTTATATGGCCGACCCTTCCGAGCTGTCAGCGACCATCATTCATTGTGCTGGCTGGCGAATCTCAAAGACCCATCTGGACGGCTAGCAAGATGGAGTCTACGGCTGCAGGAATACGATATAACGGTCGTATACAAGTCCGGTCACAAGCACAGTGATGCTGATTGCTTGTCATGTGCACCGATTGAATACACGGAATCTATGCTTAGGGAAAATGAACACGATTGCCCGTTCCTAGGAGCTGTGACAACATCGCAAATGGCTCAGCATCAGCGATCCGACGCGGATTTACGCCTGCTCATTGATTACCTAGAAGGACACCCTGTTGACATTCCACGACCTTTTGTCCGCAGCTTGTCGTCGTTCGTCCTGAGAAACAATGTCCTGTACAAAAGAAATTTTGAACATAGTGCAGAGACTTTTCTGCTCGTCGTACCTTCAAAGTTACGACTCGAGATATTGGAAGCATGCCACGACGACCCATCAGCAGGACATTTAGGAGTGAGCAGAACATTCGCACGCATCCGCATGAAGTATTACTGGCCAAAGTTATTGAACTCTGTGCAACACTACGTAAGAACCTGCCGGGACTGCCAAAGACGTAAAATACCACCATTCAAGCCAGCAGGCTTCCTACAACCGATACAGCCACCGGAAACTCCATTCGCACAAGTGGGAATGGACTTACTTGGCCCCTTTCCCACATCGTCATCGGGAAAGCGTTGGATCGTAGTTGCAACTGACTACCTAACTCGATATGCCGAGACAGGGTCTCTTGTTAAGGGAACGGCCAGTGAAGTCGCTGATTTTTTCGTCACTAACATAGTACTACGGCATGGCGCTCCTAAAGTTCTCATCACGGACCGAGGAACCATTTTTACTGCCCATTTGACACAGTCCATCATGAAATTGACGCACACGAGTCACCGAAAAACCACCCCATATCATCCGCAGACAAATGGACTGACTGAACGACTGAACAGAACACTGACTGATATGTTGTCAATATACGTGGACATGGAGCACCGAACATGGGACAGGATACTACCGTACGCCACGTTTGTGTACAATACCGCTGTGCAAGAGACGACTCAAATGACACCTTTCCAACTCGTTTTTGGCCGGACCGTCACCACAACCCTAGATGCAATGCTACCAGTAGATAAGACCTTCGAAAATGACAATGACGTCAGCGACTTCACACAAAGAGCTGAAGAAGCATGGCAGCTGGCGCGACACCGCATTCAGCAGCAGCAACAAACTGACGCGGCCCGATACAACTTGCGACGAAGAGACGTCCAGTATGCACCTGGAGACAAAGTATGGGTGTGGACTCCCGTACGGGTGCGCGGCCTGTCAGAGAAGCTTCTTCGTCGTTATTTTGGCCCGAATAGGATAATTCGCCGAATCAGTCCATTGAACTACGAAGTTGCTCCAGCAGGTTAAGTAACCTCATCACGACGGCGGCATCGAACAGAAATCGTCCATGTCGTCCGAATGAAACCGTACTACGACAGGCAATAGTTGCTTCCGCCTACAAACATTGCGAATTCCTGAAAGTCTGGAAACCACCGCCTTCTGTATGCGCATCGGGACGATGCACTCTTGGAAGGGGGACAATGACGCAAGATGATTTCAAATTACGCGCCAGCCGCCTCCTGCGTCCGTCCAGCTGCTTACTGCTATCTGCGAAAGATAGCGGCAGTGAAGCGGGCAACACGGGCCCGCAAGGCACGCGCAATCGGAGCAACGTGCCATCAGCGCGGGACACGAGGGAAAAAGAAGAGGCGCGGCTCTCTTGCGAAAAGACTGTGGACGTTCTAGCGAGGCTCTCGTTTAGCTCTTTGTCGGGCACAAGTTCGCCCAAGGTAGATTGATTAAAGCACCGTCACTCAACTGTGCGTTACAATATTGACACAGAGTGGAACCAGTTTTCTTTAAAAATGTAATCACAGCAACAAACTTAATATTTTCGCCATGCAGTAAACATCTGATAAGCCCTGTTTTCGCCGCACGCAAACACGGCGTGACGTCAAAATTTCCTAAAGCACTCGAAAACATGGTTGATAAACACCCTATAACGTGTTCGAGCACTTCCTTTATATAAGTGTTTTTTATGGCGATAATGACTTGCCCTGAAACATTAATTCTTTAAGTGTATATCTGTAATATATGTGTTCTGCGAGGCGTGTGTAGTGTACTATTCGAACCAGTGTTTTGTGGAATCTGTTACCACGTATCCAGCGGTCATAGCCATGGATGCGACACTATAGCGGAGGAGAGCTTGCAGTAGGAGACGCGACAGTTCCGATTGTAAGCCTGGACGTGTGCATATTAGTTGGTACGCATCTGCCTATCAATCACTGGCACCGATCAGTCTGGGCAGGTAGCACACTGGTAAATGCGACCAGTTCCACTTTGAGACCACAGCCGCTGTAAGGGCGAACCCGGCCCGAAGCTTTCTAACCACAACTTGGGTTTAATGTACGTGGCGACAAGCGCTACTCTAAAGCCGTCTACCTCCTCCAGACAAATGTCGGTGCTCTGGCTGCCTCACAAAAGTACACGACGGCTGGAACGCGTCTTGTAGGTTCCCACCGCCATTACTCGCAAGGCGCGGCAAACGCAAGGCGCGTGGGCGCTAGCTCTACGTGTAGTTTTGCCTTAAAATTTCCGCGGTAGTCCTCCAATTGTACCTAGCCCGCGTTTAAGGCGAAAGCGTGCAAACAACTGGAAATGGAGGCATTTATCCCTGTGACGTATTTCATTGTGGATACTCCTGGCGCATTTTTGACCTCGGCGTCGCCTTGGTGTTCCGTGTAAAGCCCATACCACACGTATACGCTTGCGAAAGTGCGCAAGCTCGCGTCTACGCGTCTTGCGCCTGCCACGCCTCGCGAGCAATGGTGCCTTGCATCCACAAACACGCGCCTCCATGCGAGCGACAACACGCGTTCACTGGGCTATATCACAGACGCCTTGGAAAACGCCACTTCGTTCTTTGTTATTGACAGTGCTTCAGAATGCTTCGATACTTATAAATGTAATTGTTACATGCTTAGAGCTGTTAAATCAGCACGAAAAAAGAAAGAATAAGCAATTTCTTGCACGGTATAAACCTGCTTCACCGAGAGTTGAATGTTCGGCGCCGTAGCTGCGTAGCCAGACGTGCCGACGCGAGGCATCCCAAACGGGCGATAACAGAGAGCAGCTGTTGACCGATATCGTGCCCCGTTTCGACGCGTATGAGCCGTGCCGCACTGTCCTCGCATGCGGGGGCGCGCGGACGTGAACTTGCGCGTGTCCACAAGAGCACGTGTGGTGTGGGCTTAAAGGAACACTAAAGGCTAATATTAAGTCAAGCTAATCTGATAGATTAGGCCTCTGTAAACTCTAACGCTTCAATAGCATCGCAAACAGAGCCTTCATAACCGAGAATTTGAGGTAAATGCAGGGCATGATTAGTTTCTCCCCCGGGACCTTTAAGTCCTTGGAGGCGACGAAATCACTTCCCAGTTAAATTCTGTCCCTTGTGTTCAAACACTCCTTGCAAAAAAAAGAAAAAAAATATCACTGTATTGTATTACGAGACGAAATAAAACGCTGCTTCTCCAGTTCTATTTTGTTTTTACAAAAAAAGAAATGTACACATTGAAATACCGTCGACAACGACGCAGGCGGTTGAAAGGTTTCGTTTTCGCTCAACTGCGCGCCGCCCACGTGACTTTGCGCCGCCGCGCATGCGCCGAGGACGAGAGGTGATTCAGGCGAGACGCGCAACCAACGCGATGGAGATGCTCCTTCCATTATGGTGGCGTGATCAAGTTCAGAGGCCTGCAAAGGCATCCTTTAACGCACCATAAATATGAGTTCAATGTTTTGTAAGTGGCCATCCGATATGTCTCAAAAATACACCGAAATAGTTTTGCAGGAAATACATGAACTACTATAGTTTTCGTATCGTATATTGAATACTATGAACCTGGCAGAAGTGGGAGGTAGCAACTTGGCTTCGCCTTTGCGGTTGCCACTTCGCGCAAATTTACTCTAATGTGTTTAGCCGTGTGTTTTTCCGGTAGTTTTCAGGCATACTTAGTTTCACGTGGACTGAATCTTAGTGGGACAAGTTTTAGCGTTTTCACTTTCATCGAACATTAATGTAAATAATTTCGTTACTTTTTGAGAGGCCTTCGAGGCACGCTCACCGCGCCTGGCGTTGTGACGCAGTCAGCGAAAAGCGGCTTCGTCATGGTGAGAAAGTACGTTTGCGTTTCCTGAATCTCAGTGGGACAAATCTATGACGCTTTTGTGGCCCAAACATATACCTTATTTAGGTACTCACGCTTGCGAAAACGCGGCCACCAATTGCCAGGGATGATAACACTGGAGTGTGTTGCTTGTCCCGGCAAAACACGAAATCGTTAACGCCAAGCAGGTAAAAAACTATGAACTGTAAAATTCGGCCTTCTGAACGGCTGAAAACGGGCTTTCCAGCCACGCATTTGTCTTGAATGCGAATAGGAGGGATTCTGCCAGCGTCTAGCATGGTCTGGCAGAGAGCCTGTGTTGTGGCCACCTCTGTTTACCATCGCATCGGCTGAGGCCGATTTGTTTTCTAAAATTGCAGCCGCACGTGTGCTTTTTTCTCTTGAAGAGCATGAAATTAGTTCCGCGAATGTGGAATGCTTGCAAATCAGAAGTTTTTATATCTCGTAGTATTGTTTCGGATCAGTATGGTATTTTCTACGCCACGTGTATGCAGAAGGGAGTCGATTTGATTTGTAATGCCGCCAATTCACGACTTCCAACTCTTCGCCCCTACACGCGGTATTCCTAAAAGGTCTAAAGAGCAAAATGACACGTGCTTGTAATTTTTTCGGCAGCTGCTTACCAGTGGAGCTTCGTACGACAACTACTGCTGCTTAACTGGTGTTACAACGTTGGATGAATGGGCAAAAAGCCCGGAAGGAGCATTACTATAGAGCAAGAAAACATTTCCTCATTTAGAAGGGCTCTTGCGTCTACTTTATCACATTGAACGTGGCAATGAGTCAATGGAGGCTTGTAAAGATCATTCGCAATCATTTCAGCTATGTAAAACCATTCCGTTCTAAGCACGCGGGCGTTTGAGCTGTACAAGCAAAAAAAAAAAAAAAAAAAGAACGCTGGACCGATTAGCGCGGCCAGCGGAACGCGAGCTAGCTAGCGCTGAAAACCGAAACCGGCAGATGTTGATCAAATTTGAACTTAAAAGTGCGCCAATAATACGTCGAGGAGAAAAAGAGAAACGACAAACGCGGGCGCTACTCCCAACGAACAGTTTATTTCCAAAGAAACAGAATAAGTAGAAAATTACGCTGCAACTATGACAACCACCCTCTCTCAAGTGTGCACGAGCAAACGAAAATAACGTGGACGTGCCAACAGCAATGCTGGCTATTCAAGAACTAATTTGCGCAAACTCCCGAAGGTAAGACACTTCTGTCTGTAACAAAGCTATCGAGGGCCGGCTGATGCATCTGTCGCCCTGCAAAAACATGTAAAAGGCTTCCATTATTTTCCTTGTTGTTTTGCGCTCTATGCCTGTACAAAATTTGTTCTATCAAAAACCAGTTTACACTATCTTAAGCGTCAATGAACCGCCAAATGTGAACCAGTGCCGATCTTTACATTGAGCGCATGTTCCTGGATCCTGATATTTAAACATCGATTTGTTTGCCCTACGTAATTTGTTCCGCAAAAGCACGGTATCTTATAAACAACTTGAATCTTGTAATCCACGTACTTCTTATGATTGACAGAACATTCTGCATGTTTTTCACTCACGTCACCATTCATTTTTTTTTTGGTGGACAGCTGGGCAAACATGACCAAGCTTATGGCCTACACTAAAGACATCTATCTTCCACCGGTTTGCCACGTATTTTAACCCATCTCCTAAAGTACGGATTCTTGGTTTCAGGAGAAGAGTATAGCGAGTGTGAGTGACATAGTAAAGGGGGTGGGGGGGGGGTTTCTTCGGGGGGTCGTGGGCCCCGGGTGCGACTTGGGGTGGGGAGGGTTGTCATATACTTTAGAAGGCTCCCTTCTTTCCGCCGGCTTGACTGGACGTAAATTGTAAAGAATGCTCCGGTAACTAGCAGCCCGAGCTCATGTACCCGATGTATCAGATGTGTAGAGCAGCAGAATTGTCGGCAGCAGCTTCAGCAACATCCTACGTAATAATTGCGCGAATGTGCGGGCTAAAAAATTTAATTTGGTAACTGGTCACTAAACTACTCTCCTTGGCGGAACGTTTCATGTGCGGTGCGCTCGTGTGTTGCGCTCAGAGCCATGCATCGCTAAACATGGAGTCTCGCGATGTGGGTCTTGGGTCCCTCTTCCGTTCATTCCGCAGTATCCCAAAATAATATGTTCAACCACTACTTAAATAGCAATTATAGAGGAAACATTGCAGTTAGAGAATTCAGGACCCAAAGTTATTAACTCAACAAAAGCTTCCCTAAACAAAATCGTCTAGGGCGATAGAGCCTGCAGCATGGCAGTAGCCAAACTAATAAGAAATAGTACACCAGTGGCATCGATCTCTCTATCCTATCCTATCCTATCCTATCGCTGGAGGTGTAAAGGGGAAATGATTTCATAACGCAGAATTCCTCACTGTTAAAGTGGGTTTTAAAGCGAAGCTCCTTACCTCTACCGTCCAAGGAAATTGTCGCGTCGTTATTTGGCGTGGTAAGCAACAGCTCCCCATATCCCCATACGTGGGTCGATCCTGGAGATAGTGGAATGCCTGGATGAACCGAGGTGGAGGTGAGGCAGGCGTTAAGCACTCCCTATACGTGGACGGAAGCCGTTCGCCATTAAGCGTCCCACATATACAGCTTCGCTGGTCATCCTTCTTCACAGAGGGGAAGGGCACTGAGTTTTTAAACGATCCTTCCATTGTGCCACTGCCTTCCTTAGTTTGAGGTGCTATAATGTAAAGCTATTCCAATGTTTTCTGTTCCGATTCTGAAATTAGCCCTCCACAATTGGTCAAAAAGTTTGGAGCCACCACCTATGCGCCTGTCTGTCATGCGATGTCACGAAAGCTGCAAAAAGCCCGTTTCAAATATGACATGCGCACGCTGATTATTCATGATTAGGAAGTCTTACAGCTTCGCTATAAAACAGTAATCTGTAATCGTCAGTGGATGAATGAATGAATACCGAGCACTAGGCCATGCAAAGATTTTTCTTAGGAGCTAAGTCTAGTTTATTGCAACAGTCGTGTTGGAGTTACATGGTAATAGTATTGGAGCAGGAGGTCATAGAGTTTTGAAAAGCTGCCAGGGGGACCTCCTATGATTACAGAAATTCTAATATTATACAAAAACAGTTATGAAGTATGGTCATGTGAACAATAATAATTAGGTGAGTTCATTATCTATAACAGGAAATTGGATACATGAGTTAAGGGTGATGCTAAATACTCAAATAACAATAAATATAATCGAAAGCGTGCGAAGAAGCAGAATAACAACGAATGTGATGATGTCATGTGTGATGAGCATATATGCAGTTATGAATAGCTTCTGGCGGAATAATTGTAACAGGAGAATGTTAAATTTAGGAAACAGTGGCTGGCAGGACAATTGAAGTGGGCTGACAGTCATTAGTCTCAAACGTTGGTTGTGAAGTCGCTGCAGACGTTCAATATGCGCAGAATACGTCTTGGTCAATGACTATGCACAAAACGAAAGATGACTATGAATATGCAAAATGCAAAGATCGTACGATGTGAGGTGTAAAATAAGTTCATGTCTTTACGACAGTGTGGATGCCAAATACAACCTTTTGCACAAGTGATCTGGCGGGTCCATGAAATTTCAGTTCAGTATGTCAGATGACATCGAGGAACGGCGCTTCGTTCGAAACCTGTATGACGCAATCACCAATATCAACAGGCGGGACCTCGATTGAATTTTGTTGGGAGTAGAACACAATAAATATGCTTTTTGTTGGATTAATGTGCAGATTATTATTTTGCTACCATAAATTAATATTGTTTAGGTCGGTATTATGGTTAGACTCGAGTGCGGCAATGGATTTACTGGATGTAAAGATGGTCGTGTCATCACCGAAAAGTATGCACGTGGTGTTAGCAATAATAGTGGGTAGGTCAATAATAAACATCAAAATAAAATTAGGCCTAAAATTGATCCCTGTGGGACACCTACCTTAATTATCCTGGATGATGAGAGATGGCCGTAACCTGTACCGTTTGAGACCAGTTACTCAAGCAGCCTGTTTAAAGTTTAGCGGAGGACAAGATATACCAAATTATTCCAGTTTAACAAGTATTATAGGATGGTTTATCACGCCAAATGCCTTCTTCAGATCGATCAATACGGAACCCACAATTAGACCTCTGTCACTAGCTTGCTTGATTTCTTCAGGTAAAGGAATAAGTGCAAGTTCGGTTGAATATCCTTGCCGACATCCGAATTGCTGAAGAGGCAAAAGATTAGTTTCTTTAAGTAGCGTGTTTATCGAGTTTGGAAAAGATTTTCAATCACTTTACCAAAGAAAGGAAGGCTCTGAATAGGCCTGTATTTCCCTAGTGAAGTATGGTCACCTTTCGTTTTCGTAAACAGGAACCATTCTACCAACTTTAAGACCGCTCGAAGACACCCCAGAACAGTTTGCTAATGATTAGTGGCAAAACTGAACGTAGTTCATGCGAAATTAGTTTTACTTTACAAGGATCAATGTAGTCTAAGCTAACGCTCGAAGTCTTCAATGATGTGGTGACCTATATATATATATATATATATATATATATATATATATATATATATATATATATATATATATATATATATATATATATATATATATATATATATATATATATATATATATATATTATATATATATATATATATATGTATGTATATATATATATGTATACATATATATATATATATATATATATATATATAAATATATATATATATATATATATATATATATATATATATATATATATATATATATATATATATATATACTGGGAGCAAGAATGCTCAAACTATATGCAAGGAAAAGATACAGGTCTCTGTTATTGCGTGCTTGAAAGTTGCTATGTTGATGGTTTACGAGGAAGACGTGCACAATTCCATGCTCTGTCATGAGGACTGGTAGATGCGTCCTAACTTTAAAAAGCTGACGTATAGAGAATACGGGCAATTAACCCGCGTTTCCAAAGCGCTGACAATGCATGGTCGTAAATTACCTTTAGGCATGCTCAAGGCGCCCTGGAACCATTAGTGGTTAATAAGGTGCTGCAAGGCCGCTTACACTGTCGCTTTTGTTGTGAGAAGGCATTAATTTGAATCATTCTACAAACAAAGCTTCCAATATTGTAAAAGAAATGCAGAGCAGTATCGCTTCAGCTGAGTGCATAAGAAGACTTAAGTGGCACTGCGTCTAACTTTGAACAGCCTACATGTATTATATGTGTGCTATGAGGCACCTGCTCTGCATGAATTGAAGCATTGCTTTGTGCAATTTGTTATCACGTCTCCGGTGGTCATGGCTGGTTCCGACACTATAGAAGAGGCAAGCTTGCAATAAGAGACACGATCGTTCCGATTGTAAGCCTGGACTTCGGCATTTTAGGTGCTACGCATCTGCTCGTCCATCAATGGGAATTAGCAGTATGGAAACGGTGCACCCAGTGGTAAATGCAACCAGTTCCACTTCCAGACCACAGCCGCCGTAAGGGCCATCCCAGCTCGAAGCATCTCAAGCACAACTTCGTCCGTCTTGGTTAGGTTAAGGGGGAGGGAGCAGACGCAGTGTGGTATAAGAGCACTTGCCCACGCAATTTTTATAGTAGCTGAAACTGGCTAATTTGAAAGTTTGCTCGCTGATCCCGCTAGAAATTGTGATGTCGTGTTTTACGCGCCGAAAGCCCGCCTTGATCATGAGGCACATAACAATAAGGGCCTAGGAGTGATTTTTCAATTTGGGTTGTTTACCGTGCACATAAATTCAAGTACACGAGCGTTTGTTTTTCTTTCTTTTCTCATTTCATGATTTCTTGTTGCATTTTGCTCCTATTAAAATTTGGCCGCCGTGGCCGCGATTGAATGCACGACCTGAAGCTCAGCAGCGAAACGCTTTAAGCGCGAAGCTAACGTGGCTGGTATCGCATTAAGCCTGCAATGTTCACCCATAGAGTTAATGTAACCAACTCTACAGGAAACGCTTGCCATAGCGCCCATCCATTGAAACCTTCAACTGCAAGGACGCCGCTATATTGTTACTTAGCACCGCCGCGCAGGTACCGACAAAGAGATGCGAGTCAGACGAGACGCGCAATGAACGCGACACGGAGCCTCCATTGATCATGGTGGCGCCATCTAGTTCGGGCGCCTGCAAACGCACCTTTTAACGCGCGATAATATTTCGCTAAATGTTTTATGAATGTCCATCCAATATTTCTCCAAAAATACACCGAATCAGCTTTACACAATGTCCCTACGGTCATGCTCGTTGAAATGCTGGTTTTCGCATCCTATATTGAATATTGTTAGCCTGACAGAAATGGGAGCTAGCAACTTGGCGGCGCCTTTTCGGTGGCCACTGCTTTTTGCGCAGATTCACTCTATTGTATCTAGCGGTAAAATAATTACGATGGCATGCCTCAGTGCGCTATCAACCAACGTAGAGGACAGGCATATATACTTAGTCAAGCAAAGCGAGAAGACAAGCATTTTTTGTTGGCAAAAAAGCAGATCTCGGTATAAAGACACGGGCTGCGAATGTGTTTCGTAAATAATATTTAATCGCTGTTTGCATTTGCTCAGAAACCTTCGGGACCTGTAGAGAAATTTTTGTAGAAATCCCAGTGCCCCTGTCGAGTTTGTCTAGCATACCAAGAGACCGCTTTTTGTAAGGCGCTGGCTCCAACCACACACCCCTTCACCTCTCCGATCTGTGCAATACGAAAACTCATACATTCTTCTCGGCTTAACCGTGTAACCGTAGATGTACTGCGCTTTCGTTAAATACTGAACTTCATTGATATTTCTGGGCTTCATTATTTCACCGTAAGAGTTAACTCCGGCGATATTTTGTCCAGATGTCTGTGAAATTCATTGAAGACGCTCATCTCGACATGCACGTCGGCGACGACTTCGAAGCAGATGGCCGAGGATAAATAAATCCTCAATTTTACGTGCCAAAACTACGATTTCAACTTGACGCACACCGCAATGGGGCACACTGGAACTTTGAACCACCTGGGGCTCTTTACCGTGCACCTGAGTCTAAGCACACGGGTGTTTTCCCATTTCTCCGCGATCGAAATGCGGCGGCCGTGAGCACAGTTGAGAGTAGAGAATATTTCCTAGAAATTGTTCCATCAATCACCTGGACCCACATACTCTTTCTTCCCCTCAGCTATCGGCTACATTTTGTTACGAGTTGCATAGCTTTATGCGCAGAGCATAACGGGAATTAATGACAGACGACAAAGTCGACGACCTTCAGGTGCAGTTTCACATGAGATGTTGCGGTCGCCAGAAGTTAGGTTCTCTGTAAACGTGTGACTCATGGTTGAAAAGTGGTGATGGATTGTTGGCTGCACAGGCATCAGTTTTCACGAGCTGCGAACACAGATTGAGCCAATGTCTTTGAGCCGATGAGGTTCGGCCCAGCACACTCCCCGAGTTTGTGCGCCTGCTACTCGCAGATCCGAACTTGGGCACAAGCCAACAGATGAAAGAAGACTGTTGTTCTATAGTGCAATGTTTAACCACACGGATTTTAGATGAACCATTTTATTCATGTCGTAAAGCGCCCACCCAAATAAGTTAAACGCGGTGAGACTGCATGCTATAAAGATCGATACGTTGCCGTTCTCGAAGGCTCCCAGTCGTACTCGCCGGTGCTTCCCTTAATAAATGAGAAGACGTAGATGGGTGTGCTGGGGCATATTCTTAAGCAGGCTCATTATTTAACTTGCGAGATTCACTGTTTGCCTCTTATCTTAAAGGGGAATAAGTGGCGGCCACTTCGATACATCTGCGCGAAACAACTGCCTCATTCTTCTGCCAACGGTTTCAATATTCGCATCGTCGCCCGACGTTCCTGAGATGAAACTACGCGTTCCAAAATGAGATATTATACAAAATAATCCTAATATATCTCTTATTTCTAGTGCACTCGAACTGTACGATGAAAACAGTACGAAGGACGATAAGTATGCCGTACTATGTCCGTTCTCTTGCTCACTGCTCTCAATGTGTCCAACCAGATGTGTACTCGTTACATAAAACGTGGCAGGCCGGCGTGGCATACGCTGCAATGTAACAACGTAAGCTGGAGGAGCGGCCGCATAGAAGCTCCATTTTTGCCACCACACTCGGCAGAGTGTTCGCGTCGAAGTCTCTTAGCGTCGTTTTCATGAAAACGATCAGAACTGTCCGTCCAGCGTCGACGGCGAGCTGCGGCTTGCCCGGCGGCTAGTCCTGCCTTGTACACAGCGCTCTGCTGATGTTGGCTGGTTGCAGCCGCGTGCGTAGTTCTACGATCAGCTTCAGCAGCGGTTCGTACCTTGCGTGGAGGCGCCATAACGTGAACCGAAAGGTAAGCAGAGGTATCCAGACTACGTTGCGCACATGTCCCATCCCTTGACCCGTGGCACGGTACGCTTCTGTTATTATTGTTGATGATAATGGTGGTGTATTGGCATCCCATTCAAAATGGTGTAGCGATAAATTGTCACCTAACCTGCTTGACTTAACCAGGACCAGCTACATGCAGATGCAACTGCTACACGTCGGGATACCTGCTGGAATTTAGCGAAACTTAAATGCAAACTTTGTGCGTATCGACGCTACGTGGCGCGCATTTCACGTCTCTTGTGAAATGGCATGGTACGATCCTAATGATGATGATGAAGATTTAATGACATTCCCCTATGAAACGAGCCCGTGATAGTCACGTAGCCTGCTTGAATTAATCATATATATCATACATGCTTTTCATTACATCAGTATCTATGCATCTCGGTAATTTCCTTTTTCTTCATAGTTCTCTATCTATCTTGCACCGCTGCCTAAGTAACTGCTACATGACATGCTACGTGGTGTAATAATGTGAAACTCCAATGCAACGGCCGTACGTAGAGATGCTAGGTGGCCCGCATCTCTCAACGGAAGGCACGTGGCACAATACGAGGCTAATGATGATGATGATTTTTGGCGTCCCCTCTTAAACGCGGCAGTGATATAGTCACGTAGCCAAGCTGATTTAATCAGGTACAGAATGTATAGTTTTTGTAGCATTCTTCTATACATCTGCTTATTTATTTTTTCTTCCTCAATCTTTCTTTAACTGCGTTGCACTGCTATCTGGGCATCTCCTGCGTCGCGATCTTCCTCCTCTAATAATGCAATGAAAAATGTGCACACATCGATGCAACGTGGCGCGCATGTCGTATCGCGTGTCTCCTTGCCCGCTAGGATGCCTTTATAGGGCATTTTTCCGCTGCGTGCTAGGCGGCGCTGGCTTGGCTAAGTGGTAGAGTAGCTGACTCCTGGGCAATGGTCCTCGGTCCTATCCCGGCGGGAACCTCATTTTTTTTCTCATTCCTGGTGATAGCTGCTACGGACACAGGACATCGTCACCAGTGATCTCCAATGGCCCCTGTCTTGCGCTAGCTGAATCCAACTTGCGCTCCCAAACTTGCTAATTTCCTCATTCAAACTGATTTTCTGCCGTCATCGACAGTACTTCTGTAACTGTAATTCTAATTCTGTAACTCTAATGGTTCACTAGTTATTTGGCCTGGGAATTACATGGGCTGTCTAGCTCTATTACCCCCCCCCCCCCCATTGTCATCAAGGTTGTCTCTCTCATCCACATACTGTTGTCCTCCGCTCTCTAAACGTTCCGCCTAAGGTTTTTGTTGCATTTTTCTTTTCGTGGTGCTTAAGCGTGTTCTTGAACTTTGTTAATGTCCAAGTTTCTGCCCGTATGTTGGAATTGGCAAAATGCATAGATTGGATACTTTTCGAGGAAAGTGCTAAGCTTACAATCAGGAATTACGTACAGCCTGCCGTACTCACTGCAGCCCATTTTGATTCTGATTTTGCCAATTTGAAATTTCCTTCTCCTGATCTAGGTGCTCTGTGACTAATTGACCTAAATGAACGTACTATTGCACATATCCTAGAGGATGACTGGCGATCATGAATTATTGCTTCCTTGCGAGATTACTTAACATTACTGTTGTCTTCTGGGTATTAAACTTCAAGCTTACTCTGATAATTTCTCTGCTAAGGCCATCAGTAATTTGTTGCAATTCATCGCGAGTGTTGCTCAACAGTATATATTCAAGTACAGATTGCTTTGAAACGTCGGATAGTGAAGGCTAATAAAGCATAATAAATAAAGCTGCAGAGGAATTCACCGATGAATACGATGCTCCATAATGCAAAACTTGAGCGCCGCTCTTTAGGGGTGTCGAATTCCACCGGTTGGGTCGCTCATTGTTCGGAAAAAAGGCGCGCTCGTATCAGTGGACGTGTTCCCCAAGCGCTTGCAGGATGCCTTAGTAATGAGGTCAATCGGCGCAATACGGCGTACATGACTGTGACTCCAACTCGTAGTCTCGTGTGACACTCTGCTTTCCTCCTCAACCTTTCGCCACGCTCTCCTCCTCCGGTTTCGGGATCATGCCTTCGCTGCAACCTCCTCCGATTTCCTCCTCGCGCTCTCTTCGCTACTGCTGTGTTCTAATCCCCGCTGCGGTCCGCGTTCGGTCTTTCATCCTTCGCTGTGCTCGTTCGCTCGCCGAGGCCGAGGGACGCCGATGACCCCGACGCTCAACGCAGCAGCGGGCACCTTAAGGCCGCCCCACATTCAGCGTTTTTAACGGCGTCTTCTGGCGTCTTCCGCATGAACGCGCCTCCAGCCACTCGAGCGGAACGCGAATCAGTACTGATTGGTCTGCGCTCATTGAGCCGCTTCCAACTGCGGCGGCGGGATCTGGGGTGGCTTGCTGGAACGTTTAGTCACGATAATAATAAAGAATTTAAGAACGCGTTCTAGTGCGGACTAGGAGTTGTCTACGGAGCATTTGCGAACGCGTTCTTAAATTGGTTATTATCTTCATTATTAAATGTTCGTGCAAGTCGCCCATGGTGTCTCTTGAGCACGCGAACCTCAGCACGATGCCGAGTGACGCCGGGTGACGTAACGTCGCGAGCACGCTGAATGTGGTGCGGCGGTAAGAGCTGCGCTCTAAAACGGCTATGATCATGGTGGGAGTCACAGCTTTGCCGTTTTGATCACTAAGCGAAGTACACGAAGCGAAATTAGGGAGTGACTACGCGAATTAGGAGGATGAGTAAATGAATTAAGGGGAATGTGAACATTATGTGTCCGTCTTTCATGCATCGGCACTTGTGCTTTCGCCTTCGTATTCCGTATAGCATTAAGACCCTGTGGCCCAAACTATGGTTAGAACTTTCTCTACACGCGATTGGCGCACTCGACATTGAAGGCATCTGTGTCACATCATGGGCTGGAAAAGTACAATTTCTGAAAGATGTTATTGTGTTTATTGCCTAAACATAAAAGTTCTGTTTGTATTCTCTTCCACAAAAAGCGACAGATATTCAGAGAATTGTGTAGTGATGCGTAGGCATTGTTTGGCTCCATTGTGACTTCGTTTTTACTTAGTTTTGCTAACTTGCTTTTCCTAGCTTATGCGCGACTACTCATGTCCTTTCCGGGCGCAAAGGGTAGTTAGGCTTCAGTAGACAATTGTCGCAGCTTGTCACCGCATCCGGCTTCTTGAATGCAATTGTGCCAGTGAAGACAAAACGCTGAGACCAAGCGCGCCTCGACAGAGCAGGGAAGTTTAGGTGTGCTTAGAATCCATTCAGAAAAAGCATTTAGATTTATCTATGGCCATTACGACCGTATGCTTTCACCGTTATCCCACGCACACGCTTTAACACTGTACCCACAGTCGCTTCGTCGAATCTGTGACCGTCTAATCCTGCTGCACGAAATCGTACACGGATCGACTAACGTTGAAGCGCCTATATCTCACTAATCACACCTACTGCTCGAGTAACCCGACATACTCACCCATTAAACATAGACTCCTTGGTTCCAGTAATAGATTGCTTTAAGTTTTCTTTTTTTTTCCACATACTATTGAATTACGCAACAACTTGCATGGTTCTCTGCGTTTATTGCCGACTAATCAATTTCAGAAACAACTGCCTAACCACGTTAGTTAACCTTTTTGGTTTCATAAGTTATGCAACTCATCTCTGCTATGTCTCTAAATGAGATAGCAGTATTTGTAAATAAATAAATAAATAAATCAATAAATAAATAAATAAAAAAAACGAAAGGGAACACCAGCTGCCGCAGTAGCGTGCGAAGCGTTGCGTGAGGGGAGAGTGCATCACCGCGAAGCCGTGTGAACCTCGCTGTCGCTCTCGCAAGCATGTCTTATGCACGCGTTCATTGTCCACGCACTTTCTCGCCTCCGAGATGCTCGAAACTCGAAGGACGCTCAGCAGCGTTGAATTCGACATTTGGTCACTCCTAAATCTCTAGTTGGCCAATTCCCAAATTTCAAGTTGGCCCAACCCCACATTGCAATGGCGACTACCCCAAATTTTAAGTAGGCCCACTGTGTAAACAAAGTTCAGCAACGCCCAAATTTAAGTTGGGCCACCCCAACCGTCAAATTCAAGTTCACCAGCCCCTAAATATATTTTGGCCCCCATGCATATTTCAATTTGACCCACCCCCAAAATTCAAGTACGCGCAACCTCAAATTGAACTTGGCCCAACCTCAAGTTTAACTTGGCCCAACCCCAAATTTAATTTGGCCCACCTCCAAATTTCAGTTGGCTCACTCCCAAATTTCAGCTGGTGCGTTCCCAATTTGCAGTTGCCCCAGGTTGAAATTTCAATTTGACCCACACCACATTTCAAGTTGGCTCAGCCATAAAGGTAAAGTTGGCGCACGTGCAAATTTGAAATTGGCACACCCCCAAATTTCAGTTGTTCAATCCCTGAATTTCAAGCTTTCCCTAAGCCTACATTTCAAGTTCACCCATGCTGAAATTCTAGTTGCCTTACCCCTACTGGGTATCTTTGGGTATTCTCTGCTTTTTTTGCTTTAAATTGTTCTAAATTTCTAAAAGCTACCAGCGATATATATTTACGATACCACAACCACTAAATGTCTTGAGCTTGCAAATTGCGCATTTTGTGCAGCTTCGATGTAGTATACTTTTCGCGTGACAAGGCTGGGAAGCTCGCACGAGAATGCTTACTCATTAAAACGCTGCTAAGGGACGAGGAACGGAGACGTCTGAATTCTCCGAGTAAACGCATGCGGAACTCAGCGTTTACAGAGGCGTTATAACAACGAAAGCGAGACCTTGCGTTGGCAAGGTGGGCGCTGAAAACGCAAGCACCGAGCGTTTTTTGTCTGCAGCAACAGCAAGAAGGAGGGCGTGTTGGAATGCAGGCGAGGACGTCGGCGGTCAAATTGTACGGCACAAAAAAACAACACGACATTTGTTTTTTCATTTACCAAAACAAGTCTGGCGGTACAAACGAGTTTACTGGGGTGATCGTCAGTGGGCGTTCTAAATTATCGAGTTGGTCGTCGCTTGAATTACGGCAGTCTTGGTTTCAAGAGAACAGTATGTTGGGGTTTTATGCGCCGAAAACTCGCTTTGATTATAAGCCACGCTATAATGAGAGACTCGGTTTGGCTTTTCTAATTTGGGTTCTTTTGACGTGCACCTAAATCCCAGTACATGAGCGTTTTTTCTTTCTTTTTTTCTTTCTTTTTCTTTGTCTTCTTTTTTCATTTTGCTCCCATCGTAGTTTGGCTCCCGCGGCCGCGATTGAGTGGACGACCTTCAGTTCAGTAGTGAAACACCTTAGGCACTCAGCTACCGCGGCTGTTGTCACACTAAAGAAGTCTGCAACGTTCACCTTTACAAATAATATAACCAACTCTGGAAGAAACGCTCGCCATAGCGCACATGCAGTGAAATCGGCAACTGCAAAGACGCCGCCATGTTGCTGTTTTCCACCATGGCTGCATCGTGAATGGCGACGAGGAAGCGGCAGGACGTTCTTTATCTCGTCCGCAGCGCTCCGCCAGCAGCAAGCATTTTTGCTGTTATCCGACGGGAGCCGACCTTGTTCACCGAACCCACGCTTGGGAGGGAGCAGCACGATACCACTGCGCAAGCGCTTCATCACGTGGCGTTTTTTCATATTTCGAGGGGCTTTCTTTAAAACCCGGAAAAAAGGTTTGCGTTAGACGCATCGTAAAGGAAACATCTCAATCGCTGGTTCCTGAAGGTGCTCTAAGAATCTGCTTATCATGCTTGGGGTCCTCGGCCAATAATTAAAAACGTTGTGCAACTAAACGGAATTAATTATTGATTATGCGGAAAACCAAAAATTATCTGAGTTACTATAGGCTATTGCGAATAGCATGCGTTCTGCTCAACTTGCTTCCGACGCCCCTCTCATTTTTAGATTCTTGGCTCAAGTTATGTGCGACACCGTGTAGGCTCCATATAGAGCAAAACGAAAAGACCAGCGTGTTTCATTAGAATTGAAGAAGATCTCCATATAAAAACACGAGCTGCGGATATTTGAAGTAAATTTTATCCTATTATCAGCTGCATATATCCAGTACCCTTCGAGAATGACGAAAAACTTTGAAAGAGATTCCAGGGCACCTATGAAGATTCCGTAAAGTACAAAGAGTGCGCTTTTTGTTAGGTTGATGGCTCTATGGACACTCAAAATCGCCCTTGATGTACATCGTTGTGGAAATTCATTCATCCTTCTGAGCTTAATCGCTGAACCGTGCACTTTTTCTTGCACTGTGCATCGGGTCATTTGCTTTCGTTCAATGTTAAAATTCATTCGTTCTTCGGGGTTGAACAGTTTAACGACAGAAAGAGCGCGCTTTTCGTTACGTGAACTACCCCTGTGTCGTTAAATACTAAATATGCTCCATTTTTTGGGGCTCAACTGTTAAACCATAAAAGAGTGCGCTTTCCTTAGACTATAGGCATCGAGTGTTTCACTTTGGTTCAATACAAAATTCATTCATTCTTTTGGGCCTAAGCGTTTAACCATAAAAAGAGTGCGCGTTTCGCTAGACTCGTTGCTCCACTGACAATGTACCAGGTGTTTAACTTTCGTTCAACACTGAACTTCATTGATCCTTCGGGGCGTAACCGTTTAACCATAAACAGTAACTATGTAACAGTAACTAAAATCTTATTACACGGCTGTTTTTGCACTTTGCCCCCATCGACATGCGGCGGCCGTGATCAGGGTGTAGAGTAGCGCAGATATTTTACAAATTATTTCATCAATCACCTGAAACCTTACAATTTATCTTCTTTTCTGTTGTTGGGCACATTGTGTTATGAGTTAAGTGGTGTTATGGAGAGCATACTAGGAATTGATGGCAGACGACAAAGTCGGCAACCGTGAGGTTGAGTTTGAAATGAGATGTTGCTGTCGTAAGAAGCTAAGTTCCCTGTGAGCAGGTGACTTATGGTTGGAAAGTGGTGATGCAGGGTTGACTGCACAAGCCGCTGTCTTCACAAACCTCGAGCACAGTTTGAGCCAATGTCGATCGCGGTGAGCCGATGAGGTTTGGTTAGCACATCCCCCGTGTTTGTGTGCCTGCTACTGGCAGACCCAAAATTAGGCAGATGCCATTAGATGAATGAGATTCCTTTCATATAGTTGAGATTGTACCATACGAAGTAGAAACCAACAATTCTTCATTTCCTGAAGCGCTCATCCCAAAAAAGTGAGAAGCGATGAGACGACGCGGTATAAGCATCGGTACGTTGCCATTCTCGAAGGCTGCCAGTCGTAGTTGCCATCACTGCCCTTAATA
The DNA here is from genome assembly GCF_023375885.2 of Dermacentor andersoni. NCBI lineage: Eukaryota > Metazoa > Arthropoda > Arachnida > Ixodida > Ixodidae > Dermacentor > Dermacentor andersoni. The sequence continues at coordinate 59,561,688 of NC_092824.1, forward strand.
AATGTGACGGCGTACATGGGTGTACTTGTGCATATTGTGAAGCAGGCTCATTATTTACCTTCCAAGATTCGCTGTTTCTTTCTCAAATAAAAGGGGAAAGAAGCGGTGGCCACTTCCATACATAAGCTTGAAACAAACGCCTCGTTCTGCTGCCAACGTCTACAGTGCCCGCTCCAGCGAGGAAACTATTAACTGCTGAAATGAGCCATCATACGCAAAAAGTCGTAGTATGTCTGATTTTGAGTAAACGTGAACTCTATGCATGAAAATAGTACGAATAATGATAAATATGCAGTACTATATGCGGTCTCCTGTCCACTGCTCCGAAAGTGTCCGGTCACCAGACCTGCACTCGTTGCAGAAAATAGTCGCCGGCCTCCGTGGCATACGCTGCACAGTCACATCGTAAGCGGAAGGAGCGGCGGCACAAGGGCTCCGTTCTCGGCACAATATCCTGTGGCTCTTCGTGGCGAAGTCTCCGAAAAAGCAACAACCCGTCAACATTCCTGTCATTAACCAAACATAAGACTGGCGGTACAAACGAGTTTACTTGGGAGATCGTCAGTGTGCGTAGTATGGAGCTGCTCGTCTACTAAAATACGACAGTATTGGTTTCAGTAGATTATAAGAAGGGTACTGAAATACTTTTCACGCTGGCATGAGATTCATAGGCAATGGTTCCGGAGAATATGCTACGCACTGTATGGCAGTTCCACAATGGCGAAATTCTCCCCAATTTTGCCTTTGGCTGGTTAGAAGTTCAGTTTTTATCGGCGGGCTTTTGCATCCCTGGTGATCATAAATGATCTACTCCTGCGTTAATTACTACTGCATTTTGACAATAGAAATGTGAGTGCTTTTCTCCTCGGTAATTAAAGCACAAATTTAGGCTAAGTGCACTGCGGCCGCCGTGGCTGCTCGTAAATGTGAATCCGCGTTAAGGGAATATCATGGGGAAACGTTTTCGACTGTTTTTTTGGCCCCAATGATGCATAACCTTTTTGCGAAGTAGAGTTCTTAGTATTGGACAAGAGTATGGTCAACGTGTCATCAAACCTGTCGAAAGCGCGAGAAGTGTTCGCTAGGAGTGATGACGTGGAAGCGCATTGCTTGCGTGTTCGTGTTCGGGCACTAGTAGTGTGATTACTCTCATGTGATACTTGCCCACATTTTCACCCTTGATACCTTGATTGTAGCGAGGACATTTTTTTTTTCTGCACAAAAGACCGAAAATCGCGATTAATATTCGTTTATGTATTGACATTTGTAATGCTTTCTTTTTTGCGGTTGTTTTTACTGACGGACGGTGAAGAATTGCTAGTATCATTAACCGTAGCAAAATCAGCCTGATTTCGCCGGAGGTGGAAGGGGCAAAGGATTTCAGTAGGCTGAAGTCCTGGTTGTCGCATCTGTCGTTTTAAATGCTTCTTCCACTGTGCCACTGCCTTCTTTAGATTGACATCAAAACAAAAGTGTGACCGTCTGTAATTTTTTGTTACAGCGACGTTTCCCAATATCAGTTTAACCAAATGCGATGAGTTATTACTACAGACGCTTTTACAGTAGAAACAGTTTAGGAGGCCAAGACAAACAAATAAAAACAAATATATTGGATTTAGCTTTTCAAGGTTACACTAAATATTGCACCTGCTATTGCCACAGTGACCCCCGTTCCGGTTTAATAAAGCTTTTTCGTTCCTTCCGTGAGACAACTTATACCCTTGTCACACGGACGCAGCTAAAGTCCTTTTAACTCCCTTCAACTAAGGACGTCTTTATCTCGAAGGAGATAAGCGCCGTGTCACATGACAGTCCTTTAGCAAAGGAGGTTTAAGGAAGTTCTTAGCGAAAGGAGATGGAAGATATCCCTTGCAGGCTGAAGGGAGTGCTCTTCTTCCCAGCGTGCTTGAATTTTGAGTCAGGAAATCACCCTCATTTTTATTAATTTCACTTTTACCTCCAATTGCAAATGTTTTTATTGCATATAATATAGTATTTGAGCACTGACAATTCTATTTGAATTGAGCAGCTACATTCGACTCTCGAACCGGGCGTTCTCGGAATGGCAGCTGCGTTTGCCCTGACTGCGCCATTTATTGTTGTTTTGGTCAACGCGATCGGACGTCTCGCGCATGCCGAATGAGTGATTCACGTATTTCCCAAGACTTTTTAGCAATATATAACGTGTTTCTTTCATGACTTCGTACGAGGTGAGCAGTGCCTATTGTGCCCCCAGCGGCAGGTTTCAAAAGCTCGCTTATAGGCCGTGTGACACGGAGCTAACGCCTTTGAGGTGAAACTCCCTTGCAGTCCTTTAAGGGAAGGAAGTTTGAAGGAGATCCGAGTTGCCCGTGTGACACGGGTATTACTCACATATAATCTGTGATTTCTTCGAAAAGGTGCATCGCCTCCCGACGAATAAAAGCGAAAGAAAAAGCGGCAGCAATATATTGTATCCTGTGCCTAATGTTCTATTCTAGCTGGTTTGAATAGGAAAAGAACCGCGACTTCAGACGGGACGTAAGACGAATGAGTGGACAGGACGAGCTGTAACTAGCAACTGAGGTTTATTACCACGAAACACATAGCAGCAAAAGATCGCGCATCAGCATGCAGCTATCTATGTCTATTCTATCTGGGCACTCGCACTCGGAGGCTATTTGCAAGTTCTACGTTTGGTACTCGGCGAACTTAGAAATCACGTGACAGGAACGCGGCAAATGCTGAAAGCCGAAAAATTTGTCGCGACAAGTGGAACTTGTGGCGTATGGAGATGAGGCGTACCGACTTCATGAAGGCCCAAGTTGAGTGCATGAGGCTCAATCAAGTATGAGTCCCCGTTCTGTCACGGTGAACTTGTATTTGGTCATTGTTGTCTCTTACTGGTAGAAGAAATTCGGCAAATAAACCGGCACTCTAAGCAAAAAATCTCTCTTCGGGTAATCTCAAATGTTCAAATAATTTATTTCGCCGTGTTCCACAACGTTTTCGGAAATATTTGTCAGGTGAGACACAAACGGTCACATTTACAAATGACTTGCATGCATTCCTTCACTCTGGGTTCCTAATTGGCTACACATTTTCGGAATTTTCGGAAACTTCCGATAAAGTAGATCATGAACTACTAGTGATTAAACTAAGCATCTTTAATATTGAACGAAAAAGGCTCGACTGGAGTGAAATCTTCCCAAAAGAACTCAGTATGTCGCTGCTAACCATGTTAACTCACCTGTGGTGCCTATAATATCACTTGGACGTCTGGGATCAGTTCCAGGACCCTTCTTATTTGTAATTTATAATAATAATTTACCTGAATAAATCTTTTCGTCTGTTTGCCTTATTTATTGGCGATGCTCCACTTACCGAATAATTAATTCTGACACTGGTACTACTAATCTACAACTGACCATAATAACATTGCTACCTGAAGCAAATTCTAGAAAATGGCATTCAACATCGTCAAATGTAAATTAATGAGTGTTTCTGATACTCGATCACCCGGTTCTATTTATTTCCTTAGCGGTTTTCGCTGAAGTCTAACTGCCTATAACACCTCGGAAATTCACATCTCATGAGGTTTCTTCATAAATTTCTTCAACAGTTTCTTCATAAATGCATGTTCCGATACCTGTTGATAAAGTTAATGATGAACTACTAATGAAGAAATTAAGTCATTGTAAGATGAAACAAATTATGCTCTACTGGATTGAAATTTTTCTAGCAGAACTAAGTATGTCGCTGCTAACAATGTCAACTCACTTGTAGCGCCTGCGGGATCATGTGTGCATCAGGGATCAGTTCTAGGGCACTTGTGATTTGTAATTTATAATTATGATTTACCTGAATAGATCTCTTCTTCTGTTTGCCTTTTTTACTGACGACTGCGTAACTTACCGAAATTTTTTTTTTCTGGCACTGATACTACTAATCTACAACCGACCTTAATAACATCGTTACCCGATGCAAATTCCAATGTAAATTAAGCGAGTTTCTCGCACTAGAACCCCCTGACATACTTATTGCCTTAACGATATTCCGCTGAAGTCTGTGACTGCCTAGAAATACGTCAGGAATCATATCCCTAACAATCTTTCTTTAAAAATTCATCTTGACTAAATCGTTTTCTAAAACGAATTTTTTTCACTTGCTTCTACAGTGCTCAAACTTAACGCTCCCAGTTCGCCCTAACCTGAAACAAGCTTCATCATTGTGGGACCCCGGTCACTTTGCACTTAACAAAAAACTTGAAGCGCTGCAGAATCGCTCAACTTGCTTGATTATGTTTGTCAATACACTGCCATCGCACCTAGCATGAAACCCAGTCAAAATCTTCCTTGCTGCTAGACAAGACTTGTCGAGCCTGTGTCTCTTTCTCAATATGTATCACGGTAATGATGTATTCAATGCCCATCAAATCAGACCAGCTCCTTTCGTTTCCCCGAGTCAAGACCACATACTCAAAGCAAGCATCCCACGTCATAACACGGTCACTTATTCTCTGTCCTTCGTGCCTAAAGCATGCCACGAATGGAACCATCTTGCTGCCTCGTCAATCATCATTACAGACACTGGTCATCTCCGCAGGTCATTCGCCAGCATAATATAAGTACCCGTTCATATTGTGCTAATATGTGCTCAGCTTACGCATTCTTTTGATTATTTTTCTGACTTTGTACGTCTAACGACACCACTTACCTTGCGCGTACATTTTCTTTTGTGACAGGATTGTTTCTTTGCTCGTTGTGTTCTCGTGCGTTATTTCGTATCTGCATTTCTTCACATATTTGTGATGACAGCCCCTGCCCTCTCCAATGTACTGTACGGCTTTTCGGGTGCGATAAATAAGTTAATAAATTCTACACCTTCCCAGTCAACATCGACAAATGCGGGAAAAGTGGTAATTACTCAAGATTAGGTAGTATCTATGCGACAAAAAAGAAGTTTGGATAATTGCGCTTGTGGAAAGTCCCGCGCGAGGTGCTGCAGGAGCACGGCAGTGGGCCATACTCGCATATACCTAGAGAACAAAAGTCGCGGATGCTCTAATATGTGCGCGTACTAAAATCAGGCAAGACAAGTTGGCGGAAAAGCAGTTAGGTGAGGTCTACCTAGTTGTAGGTGGATTGGCTTGGGTATATCGAAGCCGATGGTGCATCCCGATGGGCTTGTGTTCATTGAGCTGCTGATGTTAGCCATAGAGTGCGTGTAACACTTCTACGGAAGGCCTCCAATTGGACCTAGCGTACGTTGAGCGCGAAATCGTGCCGACAACTTTAAATGGAGGCATTTATCGTTGTGACGCAGTTTATTGCCACAAAAATTACATGCACATTCCAGGCGCAGTTTTTCTGTCGTCGTTGGCCGTTGTTCCGTGTAAAGGCCAAGGATGATAACACCTTCGCCGCGCGTCTTTTGCATTATGTTCGAGTGAAAACACGCAAAGAAAGTCAACCATCGCCGCACAACCTGGCGACCGCGATGGAATACGGCGGAGAGAAAACGCCCCGTATTACTGGAAAGGCCGTGGTGGGGGGGGGGGGGGGGGGGTGCGAAGGAGAGAGGGGGGCGGCGTTGGCGCAAGGGATCTGACGATCGCGGCTCAATCTGGCGCGCCATATATGGAGGAAAGTGGGGAGGCCGCACGGAAGGCAGAACGGCGGCTTCGACTCCGCCAACAAGTGCATACGTTGCGCGGCCGTAACCGATCGCGCGCGCCGTATCTTAAAAGGAATCTGCAGACGGCTCATACCTTTGTGCAAGTCAGGTTCTCGCCGCTCTTGCGTTGGAGCAACAGACCGCATGAAGGTCACATGGCTCGCTGCTGCCTCGCTTTCTTGTACCAGCATTTTGACACCGTGTCGGCCCTTATCCAGTGTGATGTGTTTGTGTTTGCGCTGCTTGTCCGTGCTGACGCCATGTTTTGTTTTTTTTAAATTCAGTTAGTAAGCAATTCTTTTCCAAGCTAATACGGTCGACAAAATTATTGTTCTTACTTAGTATACCTGTCTACTACTTTGCTATCGCAATCGACGATTCTCTTTTGGGGCGAAACTGCGATTATTTTTATGCGGTTCTTCACACCTTAGCTCACATAGGAAAGTACACAGCCGTCATTGTCTATATGATAAATTTTTGCTTAGTCGCTATAACTTACCTAGTGCATAATTCAGCTGCTGCTAATCTATTTTCTCGACAAGAACCCTGTCCATTCAGGGAACATTACTGATGAGAAGGACGTCCAGCGGTAGCGGACAATTATTCTTGTTATGATATATGCACCTCAACTCCGGACACCTGTAGGCGGTGTACGGCATTTTGGCTTCAGGAATACAGTTGTTGTTCTCTAACAGCTATCCATATGCACTTCCCCTCAGTATATTGCTTGCCGATTAAATGCGCGCCAAGTTATAATGCGCTGAATAAATAGACATGCGCGTTCGGCAATGCAGGTTTTATGCCTCCAGTGCAGGGAGGATAATGTGGTTTGACAAATAACTGCGCAGAGTGAGCGATGTGCGACTTTTCCCCGAAATACTGCTAGTAACGTATAAATAAGTACACAAACGTGCCTGAAAGTGAACACGTACAAAATAACAGTTAGGATATACAATTAATGCGAATGGGTGAAGTTTGCCGCCAATTGCAAGAGTAGCTGAATAAGCGAAAGGAGGCAAATTTGGCGAAAATTTAGGTTGCGGAACGTCACCAAGTGGTTCCCACCACTTGTTATTAGGCATAAATAATTCGAACGCTGATAAGGCTTTTATAACTCATTGGGAGCAAATTCCGTTGTAATGCGGTACAGGGGCAGAGCAATCAACATACAAGTGTTGGAAAAAAATCCAACTGATCACAGACACCTTTCAACTGTCAAATACGGAATCCGCTATTTTCGATGGAGTTTCTCTTACGAATTGCAGTACCGAAGAATACTTACAATTCTAGAAGTTCCACGCTTGAAGATTGTTTCAATGCTCGCCCCAAAGTAACATCATCGTATATTAGTGCTGAACGAGCTTGCGTATGCAATGCTGACTCTTCGTTCATGCAACTTGTTCGTCTATTATTTCACTGTGGACAACAAAAGCCGAAACACGTTCATTGAATCGAGAACGTTCAATTGTGCGCGTCCTAGCAAAATGTGTCAGAGGTTTGTGAAGCACTTTTGCTACACTTATGCAGTTTCTCCGATCGAGGGTCAGTATACCTAAACGTATGGAGAATTGGCCTAAAGGGTGCCTCACCAGGTTGGGCCTAACAAACACATACGCGGGGCGCCTAGATCACGAAGTGCTTATACTGTATGCAAAATATGAAGCGGCTGCACGAATCCAGAAAGGCTGGAATTTGAAACAGAGCCCGGGCGTCCTTTTTCGTGAGGAATCCCGCTCTCTGCCAAAGAGTCAAGCTCAGTAGCAAAAATGCTGGTGCGTGACACATTGCCTGCAGCGTCAGTGATTTTGGCAAGTGATTTTTGTAAATCATTAGATGGAGAACAGGAAATACCACAACTTTACGTGCGTCATGCAGCAAAAAAAAAAGAAAGAATTAATGAATAGAGGGGGAGAAAAAAGAAGCCGAGGGTAATGAGGTGAACATGACGTGGTCTCGTAACTACAGCATATCGGAGCAGGCAAAGCGGGAATCAGGTGAATCAAGGGAAAAGGTTGCGCGTAACAATGGGGCCGACAATGGACAAGGTTATGTTAGAGGAAGAGAAAGGTGCCACGGGGTCTTTGCTTTGACACATGCGGACACAACTCTAGACTAAGAAACAAAGTGTCAACTCCTGAGGTGAAGCTGGCATGCTGACAGCACGGCAAAGCCACGTTTCCTTTTTTCTTTCTCATTTCTTGTAATGAACCCCTTTGAAATATTTTTACAGTAAAATACATTTACAGCCACCATTTTGTGGCTCCCTACAGCTGCCAATTTATAGCTAAAGATTGCCGAGAGGCCCAAAGCCTCTTAATGTCATTGTGATCTATACAAAGTATGAAAAATCAGAGTGCGTAGTTGCGAGAAAACTAGCGCAAATTTCGTAATTTTTTTTAAATGAAAATTGAAACTGTTTTTCGATGAAGTGCAAAGTGCAGGTGGGAAACTCTATAGGCGCGTTAATAGTCCGAAGTTATCCGCGCTCATTGAAGCGTCGCTCGACGCCGGGCGCGTCGGAGCGCGTCGGGCGCGTCCGGTTACGTTGGCCGCGCCAGTGCGTC